>NC_043002.1:21302725-21330225 GCF_006345805.1 Octopus sinensis | reverse complement strand
AAGTTATATATGCATATACATACATATACTCATATATATGCATATACATATATACATACATATATATGTACATATACATATATATACATATATATGTACATATACATATATATATACATATATACATACATATATATACATATATATACATGTATATACATATATATATACATATACATATGCATACATATACATATATATGTACATACATAAACATATATATATATATACATACATACATACATATATACAAACATATATACATACATATATACATACGTATATACATACATACATATATATATATATATATATATATATATATATGTATATATATATATATATATATATATATATATATATATATGGATTTCGTGGACAGGAAGTGAAACAAATCAATCGTATATATATGTATGTATATATATAAGTGTATGTGTTTTGGTATTGGCAACATGAATGACAATGGTCAGAGACTACTTGAATTTTGCACATACCATAACCTGTGCATCACTAACACATTCTTTGCCAACAAGACATCCCACAAGGCATCTTGGAGACATCCAAGATCTCACCACTGGCATCAGTGGACAGGAAGTGGATATGTGCCGAGATATCGAAAAGGAGATCTCACGGAGAGTAAGGGCCGGATGGAAGGCGTTTAATGGCATAAGAGATGTGCTCAAGGGAAGGTTGGACAGGACCACCCGCGCCAACCTCATCAACAGTACAGTTCTACCTTCAATGTTATATGCTAGTGAAACAAAGAGAGAAGAGCAGAGACTGGTAACGGCTCAAAGAGCCATGGAAAGGTCAATACTTGGTATCTCGTTGAGAGAGCACATCAGTAGCGAGATCATCAGAAAGAAGTCCGGCGTGAGAGATGTCATCGCAGAGTATACACGCAGCAAGTATAGATGCGCTGGACACGTCGCCCGGCACGCCGATAATCGGTGGACCCGCGCAGTTGTCAAGTGGTATCCGCGCGAGCGGAAGCAACCACCCGGAGACCTCCACGACGGTGGAGTTACGATTTCAGGAGGACGATTGGGATTACGTGGAAGAGAAAGGTGCGATCCAGAGAGGAGTGGACTGCGTGCTGTGACCAGCGGTGTCAAATGGACGCCTGACGGTCAAGGTGATATATATATATATATATATATATATATATATATATGCATGTATATATGTATGTTTAATAGTTTTAAATTTTAGCACAAGGCCAGAAATTTTGGGGTGGGATGTAAGTCGATTACATGATTACATTGGCCCTAATGTTTAACTAGAACTTATTTTATCGACCACGAAAGGATGAAAGGCAAACTCGACCTTGGCAGAATTTGAACTTAGAACATAAAAACGTATGAGATGCCGTTAAATATTTCGCCCGGCAGCAAACGATTCTTATTTCTTTATTGCCCACAAGAGGCTAACCATAGAGGGAACAAACAAGGACAGACAAAGGGATTAAGTCGATTGCATCGACCCCAGTGCGTAACTGGTACTTAATTTATCGACCCCGAAAGAATGAAAGGCAAAGTCGACCTCGGCGGAATTTGAACTCAGAACGTAACGGCAGACGAAATACGGCTACGCATTTCGCCCGGCGTGCTAACGGTTCTGCCAGCTCGCCGCCTTATATGTAGATAGATAAATAGATGGATAGATAAATAGATCGATAGATAAATAAATAGATAGATAGATAGATCGGTAGATAGATAGATAGATAGATAGATAGATAGATAGATAGATAGATATAGATAGATAGATAGATAGATAGATATTCATGCACACCTACATGTATACGTATTTACATACATAGATGTAACATATCGACAGTATATATGCATTTGTGTGTGCATCACGTTTAGTAGTGTTCGTGACAGACTGTTTATTCATATGCATATGTAACTTAATAATCGAACTAACAGCTAAAAATGCCTTCAACATAAAAAAAAAATTGGTTCATTCGGTTTACTTCAGCCTTTACTGAAAGTGGCCTGTTTATAAGCAGTGTTTTTGATAGACAATCAAAATGAGTGTCACAATTGTCATAGAATGAAAGATGTTCGATGCTGGTAGTTGAGTTGGGTTCAGGCTGCGTATAATGAATGCACAACACTCGTGAACAATTAACAGAATTTTATTTCACCGAACAAAATATTTTGCCATGTTGGTCACAAATTAAAAATACGACCACAGAGTTAACTTATTGGAAGGTCAAGTCTGTAGCAATTACAAATTGTTGATTAAGAAAGTTCTGCAAATAAGCTGTCCTGATAGGAGGAAATATATCACGCTGGGTTCATGATTGCAAACATTAGCTGTTTTCTACAAGGTGGAGTAAATTGTCATTAGAACGACTGTAAGAGCAGCAAAATGAGCAGTGGACTCCCACAAACTAACCTAAGAGGTGAGGCGTGTGAAATGAATCGGCAGGTCTCTCAGCAAAGTGTCTGGCAAGAGTGGAGATGCATTTCGCCCAGTCGCCTTCGACTCTGCAAAGTTGACCCTAAAACCATGCTTATTTGTAAACCTTATAAAGAGACGTTCTGGCAGCATCCAAAAAATTGTTTCACGTGATGTCTCGATGCTGATTGGTCCATAACTCGGCTAATCACATGGAATAGCTGTTACTAGGCCGTAATTTTAACTTGGCAATTTGTCGATTCGGTTTCGAATCTGCTACAGGAGTATTCGGTCGCTCATGAAATTCCAACCCAGGATTGAAACTAGTCTGCTTCATATCATTCTTTTTCTGTTCACGATGATACAGCATTGGATAAAATCTATAAATGCATGAAATAAGCATCAGAGGTGCTTTGCCTCACGCAGAAACTGCCGGAGCTACTTAAAGACGGGGTCGACCACCAAGTCTTTCTCCAAGTGGTAACCAATGTCACTGAATGCTGAAAACTCTTCCATGTCTTCAGTAGTTATCTCAGAGTCAGAAGCGTATCTCGTTTTAGCCTGTACGCTTCATTTGAGTGAAGGAGCAAAGATTGGATCTGCATTCGCCTGCCAAAGATTTCATCAGTGGTCTCTTGTCAGCATCAACATCCTTGAGCCGGTTTCAATTCGCGTGACAATATTTTGTTTTTTTTATTTTCAGTTGTCTAGATTCCAAATCAAATTTCGCCAGGAAGTGGTACACTCTCTTGCTAGTAAGTCGTGCTTGTCAGTTTTGATAGGGAATGAGGCTGTGTGAAGTACTGAAATATATCACGTTTTATATCAGATAATTCACACAACCTTATAACGCATATCATTATTCCTATCACCTCTTTTATATAACGTTTTTGTCCATATCTATACGTCTGTAACCCGTGTCTACACTTTTCTCCTATTATGTGCATGAATTGGCTGTCGGTGGAGAAGAATGTCATGCAATTATTGTCCTGGCTCTTTAGGTTCTGAGTTCAATTTCCGCTGAGGTCAACTTTAACCTTCATCCTGTCCAGGTTGATAAAATAAAGTACCAGTCAAATACTAGAGTAGGTGGGTTACATTAACGCCTCCTCTAAAGAAGTTGCTGAACTTGAGTGTAAATAAGAAACCTGTTATATTGAGCAGTATCTGTCAATGAGTACGTTTTTAAGCTCTTGCAGTCTCAGTTCTCTGGTATTTTCCCGAACACTATGAACACTACCCAATTCAACTCATAGATGACGGGATTAAAAGTGCAAAATCAATTGACATAAAATCATTAAGAAAGGTCGAACACAATAACACACCTACTCTGAAAATACTACCTTATGTAACCACATACAACACCAGAAACAATGAAGCATTTAATATCATTGACCAAAATCTCCCAATACTCCAAGAGGACCTCAAACTGAGGAAATTCTTCGTACACGTAAGATCATTAAAAGCGATAAACAATCAAAGGCATTAAAGAAAATCCTCACAAATGTTAAATTATTCCCAAGAATAACGGATGCAAGAGTAAAAACAAAAATGTGGTCGACCTAACTACAGAACATGCCCAATCTTTTGGAAGGATCAGAATTCCATTCTAAACAAGGTCAAAAATTCAAAATTAAGTCCAATTTCACTTGCGCTTCTGAAAACCTCATTTATGTCATAAGATGCTCGGGCTGTCATAAATACTATATAGGTTCCACAGGAATGTCCCTTAGACGTTGATGTACAGTTCACAGCCAACAGATCTCTTCCCCACAATATCGCCAGATATATCTTAGTGAACACATTGACAGATGTGTAGAACAACTGCAACCACAATTCATAACCTTCCAGTTATATCAATGTAGTATTTGGACCTCAACACAAGTGCGAGTAAATAAAGAGGCCTCATTTATCGAAAAATATAAGCTAGAACTGAATATAAACTCATTTTGAAAATTACAGATTTATCTCCCTTCTACTGAAAAATACCTTGGTTACCAATTATCCCCGTCTAACAAACAAAATTTCTCATTTCGAATTGCTCCAGCAAAACCGGTCACTTTATTAGAGGGAAAAAAATTTTATTTTGTATAATATAGTATAATACTTTTGCCATGACGATTTAGATATACTCTTTAGTTTCGTAAAACAAATTTGTGATTTTTCATCTATTCTTTCCTTGTATATTCAACTACGTATAATCACCAACCATACTTTCTCACTCATATATATGTATGTATGTATGTATGTATGTATGTATGTATGTATGTATGTATGTATGTATGTATGTATGTATGTATGTATGTATGTATTTATGTATGTATGTATGTATGTATGTATGTATGTATGTATGTATACACACACATATCATTATATGATATTATATATTATTATGTTACATTATTTTATATTATATTATGGGTATTATACTTTTTTTCTCTGTCGGAAGAATTTTTAATAGGAAGTTCCTTATATGTCTATCTAACATGCAAATCTTTATAATTCATATTAGCAAATGAAACAGGTGTAATGGAGAAAAAATAATGCCAAAAATTTTCCAGTTTCCTGTTTTGTTAGATAGATCGATAGACAGATAAATAGATAGATAGATAGATAGATAGATAGATAGATAGATAGATAGATAGATAGATAGATAGATAGATAGATAGATAGATAGATAGATAGATGCAAGAGAAACAGTGAGAAAAGCAGGTTGACTGTGTGATGGGTAGATTGAGAGTTGAGTGAATGAATGTCTGTACTTGTTTAATTAAAAACTATTTCAAAGAGAACGAGGATTCAATATTTTTACATTATTTTGCATTATTGCTTATTAAAGAAACGCAAGAGAAAATAACATACAATCGTCCGTAGCTTATCTGAGAGACACACACAAAAACATAGTAAAAAGTCGAACAATTGAGTGTTTGTTAACAAAGCTGAACAATTGAGTTTTTTTTTAACAGCACGGTTTATCGTCTGCTGCGATGGTTGCGCATGCGTACGTGTGTTTCATATGTGCTGTAGTGCGCTGTGTGTGTTTCTGTATTTTCAAGCGAGCTTATGTGTGTTAGTGAGTGTGCGTGTGTGTGTGCATGTGTGAGTGTGCTATGTATGTGTGTCTGTGTGCTGTTTCTGATAGATTAAATAATTATTGCTCGTGTGTCTATTTGTGTGTTTGTTGGCCGATATCTGTAAAGGATTAAATAGTTGCTGCTTTTGTATTTCTTTTATATATGTATATTGTATTGTATTGTGTTTTTCTATTATTTTGTTTTATCCTTTGCTCTTATTCTCCTCCTACACTCTGATCCTCCCTCATCATCGTCAACTCACGTACGCTCCTGCTTTTTATTAAGGTAGGATGAAATATTAAAAAGCAAAAAAAGATTAAAAGCACTACAAATAATAATATTAATAACAATAATGGATGAATAAATAAGATTAACTAAAAAGGGACGAAAGAAAAGCAAATATTTTTGAAACTATTTAATGTTTAGATTGAATAAATAATAGGAAAAATGAAGGGATGTCACATGTTAGTGTTGTATGTGTTGTGCGGTTGTGGGAGATAATGCTGTTACTTCTTGGCGTAAAACAACTAGGTCAAATGTGTGTGTGAACACACATACACGCACACACACACACATGCACACACATGCATAAGTCAATGTACATGTAGATGGGTGCAGGTGTACGAATGAGTACACGTTAATACATGTAAACTTTAAAAGAAGAAAAGTTCTCAATACGAAGTGTAGACTGGTCTGGAGACGGACGGTGCTGTTGGCTTTCGCTGGCTCTCTCAGACCAGTGACATTGATGTTGCAAATGGAAGAGATAAGTCCAAAGAAGGAACTGCTGAGTACCGACACATTTGTCGGGAATGACTGGCGGTTGGGGTTAACGTAAAATATTACAGGAGTTGATGGCCACAACGAGGAAGATTAAAAAGAGAGACGAACGGGTTGGTAATGCCAAAGAGGACGTGATATCAAACCAACCAACACCGAGGATAGAGGTCATTATGGTAACGACATATGGGTGAGAAACTGGATAAGTTCTGTGAGTGAGTTTATGCCAAACATCCAGATAGCACTTATCCCACTTTTTGGACTGCCGTATAAGCCGTATAAGCTTGTATAAGCTTGGAGGCCCACAGCGGGAGGGCTAGGTCAAGCGCTGCCCCGGGCCATTCTCACACTTTAGCTACTATATTTCCCTTTTGGACTCTGTATCAAATATCTGTGTGCATCAGCAACACGGTCCAAAATGTGAGATCAATGTTACAGTGTGGTTCTCCCCTTGACTTTGAAGAGTATCAGTAATCGTTGGAGGTTGAAATGTTTTCTGGCTCTGCAAAGGACAGTCAGTCAAAGATGCGGCTCAAGCTATTTTAAATATGCACTTTGCGAGGAGAGATATTTTGTAATAACGAGATGCGAGGTCCAACATTTGGAACGATCATGAGGGCTCCGGTTGAGTGCTGCTCTTGTTTAAGGAGTTATGATGCGACATTGTTTTCTTGAAATGAGTCGCGTTTGTGTTCTCTTGGAACAGTCAAAATTGGTATGTCCTGATCTGATGATGCTTTCGATGTTTCTGTTCATAGAATTTGTGCGGATTGTTGTGTAGCGTCTTGGATGCATGTGGATGATGCACAGTTAGGGAAAGTTACAGAAGAATGATAGGTAATCTCCTTTGCGTGAACGCTGTTTGGTGTGATAACAAGTCGGTCATTAATGTAGAGAAGGAAGGGAAATGAAGGACAAAATCGAACACAGAAGCACGAGGGAATTATTAGTACGGGAACAGAAAGAACTCCATCAACACACCACAAGAGTTGGATCTGAAGGGAAGCTACCGATCAAAAAGATAAGAAACGAGAGAAGACCATAGCAAGGCAGTTTCAGTAAATTTGGATGCCAGTCATAGTGGAAAGCTTGACTGATGTCAAAGTCAGCAGCATAGCTTTCACCAAATTTCTTTCATGTATGTTTGAGTCTCTTTGTCTTTGTGTATGTTTGAGTCTCTTTGTCTTCACATCATGTGGAAGTTGTGAGTGTCACTCGCACACACAGTGTCTTTTATTTTCAGTTATTTTTTTTGTGAAAAATATGTCTGACTATGGAAACAATTATAGATGACATAAGAGTTGGTCACCAATGGAAAGGGCTACGTAAAACCTTCACTGGGTTTTTTTAATGAGGGGAGGAGAGAAGGGGTTAGGAGAAACTCAAAAGTGTTGAATGACGTTAGTAAAGACCGGTTACCCATTTTTTTTATTATTTAGAAGTGACAGCGATAGGACGATAGTTAACAGGGTCAGAGGAATCGCCTTCTTTGAGAATGAGACATTAAGACATGCTGGGATTTCTTTCCTTTCTTTTGCAAGGATTAGGAATGATCTTTGTAGAAAGAGACATACTGAAGAGGTGTGTGGGTATGAGGGTTAGCTCCGTGGTGCAAAAAGTCTAGCATCTTGGAGATTTACCATGTGTATATGTAGCGCGGAATAGGCTGTAAAGTGGAGACTTTCTCCGTGGTGGTACTGTTCATAGAACCATACTTTTGAAGTGAATGGAAAAAGTGTTCTGCAAAGTTAGTAGATATTCTTTTGGCTAGGGACAAAAAATTACGCGCTGCATTTTGGGAAGCAAGGAAGTTTAACAGTTCTGCGATGCAGAGAATCATTTTTCTAAGTTCAGGTAGTAATTTCACAGAACTTGCGCCTTTGAATTAATGCCGCTCACTTTGGGGGTAGTTGGTGAGTTTTTCAAGGATTGTTTTTGGCCTAAATAGTTGCAGTGTAACTATAAGTGAACCAACTGAGAAACTTAGATCATTGACTTTTGTTGTGTGTGGAATGTGGAAGGACATACTTAAAAGGACAGTTTTAGTTACTTATCTAACTGTTTCTCTTGGGTCAGGAGTGAAGCATATGTGCTACCAGGAGCAGCTAGCATAAAATTCATGGACAGACATTGTGTAGCATTGTCGTTCTCACAGACATCAGAGAAAAGGAGGAAAATTTGTCCACAGGGTTTACTTCTGGTTTTTGACATTTTAGAGGGGAGGAGAAGGTGGAGTTGCATTGACAGGTCATAGTACACTTCAGCCGTAGGGCTGGATCAAATGCTTGCAACAGAAGAACGCACCAAGTGGTGGTGTCAAACCAGGCGGTGTGATGTGCATACGATCCATAAAAATGCTTAAAATACCGAAAGCAAATCTCCCAGTCGCGATACTTACACATATACATATGTACAATTATACATATCTGTATGTATATATATATGCACGTATATGTATGTATGTATGTATGTATGTATGTATGTATGTATGTATGTATGTATGTATGTATGTATATATATGTGTGTTTGTGTGTAATATATGGTATACTTATAAACAGGACAAATTTTAACCATTTCTCCGCAGACTGAAAAAATGATGAACTTTAATTGATTTTCGAACCTTTTGGGGTTCTCATCAGAGGCGTCTACATCATTCTGACAGTCTCCAGAGAAACAAGCAGCCAAACTGTTTATATGTATGTATGTCTTCTAAACACAATGTGGAATTTTAAATAGATGTATATAAAAACCCCTTCTTTATTATTACACCTGTTTAAAGTTTTGAAATATTTTAAGATGGTGAAATACCTTTAAAAATGTAGTAACTGAATATGATTCCACATACGATCAAATATATAATGCTGGTGAAACAGGAGCTTATTGAGAGTGTTTGCCCTCAGAATTTTTGGCTGGAAAACATTGCTGAAATACAACAGAATTTAAACTTAATATGATCTGATCAAGTGTCTTAACATGTGCTAGTACTTCAAGTCAGAATAAAAGAAGCGTTTGAGGTTTGGAAAATTCAAGAGCCTGCAGGCCTTAAACAGGATTGTGCATTTGCCCAAAGTGTCCTTAGATGGACAAAAATAATATTTCGTGATTGGTTTGTTCCTGAATCTGTTGGTTTAGTTCGTCAAACTGAAGGAAATTGAGGAAACTTAACGTATATAAAAATGGTCTGCTACTGCTTGACAACTTTAAGGCCCACGCGACTGAATCAAAAATTGCTATCTGAATATTCGCATATATTACTTTCCACCAAGCATAACACTCCATGAACCAAATAGCTAACAGGAAATTTGAATCTCAACATAAAAATTACTTCATGAGGACGATGAATAAGAAATGACATGTAGGTATAGTCTCCATCAGTCAAGTTTGTCCATGCCTCTCAGCAATGTATAAACTTAGGCAAACACATTTCAGGAAAGCTATCGGTTACCCTCGTATGCAGGTTTCCTCTCTGCACGCCATCAATGTTTATCTAAAAGAATGCTCGCCAAAATGGGCTGATACAACTTGACATCAGTGTGGATGTTTCTGGCATTGCCGCCAGAATGCAAAGAGCCAGAATGAATATTATAGAATATATAGCGCCCGATATCTTAATAGCGCTGCCAATCCACCGCCCTGGATGACACATTTTTTATATATCCCGAGTGGATATATAAAAGCAAAAGAGACCACGACGAGATTTGATCTCAGAGTGCAGAGAGTTGAAACAAACACTGCGAAATGTAGGAGTGGCTGTGTGGTAAGTAGGTTGCTTACCAACCACATGGTTCCGGGTTCAATCCCACTGCTGGCAACTTGGGCAGGTGTCTTCTACTATAGCCTCGGCCCGACCAAAGCCTTTGTGGGTGGATTTGGTAGACGGAAACTGAAAGAAGCCCGTCGTATATATGTATATATATATATATATATATGTATGTATGTGTGTGTATATGTTTGTATGTCTGTGTTGTTCCCCCTAACATCGCTTGACAACCGATGCTGGTGTATTTACGTCCCCGTAACTTAGCGGTTCGGCAAAGAGACCGATAGAATAAGTACTAGGCTTACAAAGTACTAAAGGCGTTGCTCCAGCATGGCCACAGTCAAATGACTGAAGTAAAAGAGTAAGCGTTTTATCGAAAGCTTTAACGGCTCAGCCAATTCCACACACACATACACACACAATATAGATACGTGTGTGTTTGTTCATGTTTGCCTCCCCACCCCATCACTGTTTGACAACCAGTGACGGTTTGTTTACGTACTTGTAACTTAGCTAATCGGCAAAAAAGAACCGATAGAAAAAGTACTAAACTTTAAAAAATATATAACTGCTGGAGTCACTTCGATCGAATAATTTCTTCGAGGCAGTTACCCAACAACGCAGCAATCCAATGGTTTCAAATTTTGACACAAGGCCAGCAATTTCGGAGCTAAGTCAATTAGATTGACCCCAGGGCTTGACTGGTACTTATTTTATCAACTCTGAAAGAATGAAAGGCAAAGTCAACCTCTACGGTATTTGACCTCAGAACATAAAGACGGACGAAATGTCGCTAGTCATTTTTCTTGGCATGCAAACGATTCTGCCAGCTCGCTGCCTTGCTAGATCGTTATATGAGAACTCAACACATTTGAGTGTCTCATTTCTTTCATTTTTACAAGGAAAGGTTTAACTGTGAGTTCAAATATTCACTTGCCACTGACTTCGTTATGAATGCAAATTAACGCTTACAAACTCGGCCAAATGTACCCAACACAAAAACTGGAGTGAAATATAATTTATTATAGCTCCACCATTAATGTTTACATCTCTTGGTTCCTGAGGTGATTAGTAATTATAAATAATCAATTTGATGGATTAATTAGTTTTTATTATTTTTCAAAAATTATTTTACAATATAAGTGTATCTTAATAGCACTTATGATCTGAAAAGCTGCAGGATGACACTTTATGCTACAATTGTAATGTTTCAACTATAATAAATAAATTATTTATATAGATGCCGAGGTGCAGGAGTGGGTGTGAGTGCAAGAGTGGCTACAGGTGGAGGAGTGGCTGTGTGGTAAGAAACTTACTTCCCAACTATATGGTTCCCGGTTCAGTCCCACTGCGTGGTACCTTGGGCACGTGTCTACTATAGCCGCGGGTTGACCAAGACCTCATGAGTGGATTTGGTAGACGGAAACTGAAAGAAGCTCATCGTATATATATATATATATGTATGTATATATGTATGTATGTATGTATGTATGTATGTATGTATGTATGTATTTGTGTGTCTGTGTCTCTCCCCCACCATCGCTTGACAACCGATGTTGGTGTGTTTATGTCCCCGTCACTTAGCAGTTCGGCCAAAAAGACCGATAGAATAAGTATTAAGCTTACAAAGAATAAGTCCTGGTGTCCATTTGTTCCACTAAAGGCGGTGCCCCAGTATGGCTACAGTCAAATGACTGAAACAAGTAAAAGAAATAAAAGTTAAAGAATAGTTATAAAGTTAAGGAAGTAGTTTCGCACTTGGGTCCAGGTTCGATTATATTGGTTCACACCGGTTTCACTGTGTGGTGGCGGCGGCAGTGGAGGTGGTGTGTGTGTGTATTGTTCTAAGATACATCTCGCGGATGCTATAAGATGCATCGTCAGTGATGTTTTTGGGCCCCCAGCGGGGTTTTGGGTCTTTCAACATCAGACCCTCTCATCCAGTTGACCCAACGCTTTAGGTTTTTCTGCAAAATCATGAAAAAACCCTGCTATCCGTTGGTTAAAATCTTGGCTTGGCTTCGCTGATGAAGATTAGGAAGGCTGCCGTCCACGTCGTCAGCCCGCTCGTTGTGGCTGATAAGGCCGATGTGGGATTGGCATATCCGATTGCAGTGATGACAGGGGTATGGTTGTTCGGGGTTTGATAATGCAGCCGCATTCTTTCTTCGCCTCTAATGTTTGTCTTCAAGTGAAGCACTGCGAGAGATTTCAAAGGAGGAAACAATTTCGCTGACGGTATGGTGGCAAGCGACGCGGTCAGCTGCTAGAGTGAACCACTCATGATAATAAATGTCACAAACTCTAAGGGTCTGCTTCAGGCAGTCCTTGTAACGCTCCTTGGTGCCCTCCTGTTGCGGTGACCGGTGGTGAGCTCATCGTACATTTTGATCATGGGTAGGTGGTGGTCATTCATCCTGTCAACGTGCCCTAACCAATGCAGTCGTGTCTTAAGTAAAATGGCTTCTAGGTTGATGATCTTTGTTCGCTCGAGGACATATTGGTGATGTAGTCGCTCCAATAGATGTCGAGGATGGCACTGAGACAGCGTTGCTGAAAACGTCCGCGGAGTCTCAGATGATAGCAGTAGGAAACCCAGGACTCAGAGCCATATAGGAACATCGTGAGGACGACGGCTATGTAGACACTGACTTTTGTGTTGCTCTTAAGATGCTTGTTGTTCCACACACGCTTGTACAGTCTACCAAATGCTTTGTTTGCCTTTGCAAGTCTGTTGTCAGTTTCTTTGCAGATACTCGCATCTGAAGAGATGGTGCAATCCAAGATAAGTGAGCTGTTGTACCGACTTCGGTTCTGTTTCGGCAATGCTGATGTGGGGCGGGCTGTACTCTTCATGAGGAGTTGGTTGGCATAGAACTTCAGTCTTTTTCAAGCTTACTTCGAACCCGAAGAGCTTGGCGGCCTCTGAAAAGTAGTATGTGATGTACTGCAGGGCCTTTTCTGTGTGTTCGACAAGTGCAGCATCATCTGCAAAGTAGAGGTCTTGAATCAGTTGCTCTTGGGTCTTGGTATGTGCTTGTAGGGGCCGGGTTGAAAAGACTGTCATCCAGACGATACCTGATGCAGACGCCGTTTTCAGCGTCGAGGTCTGCAGTGGCCTGCTTGAGCATCATGCTGAAGAAGATGCTGAAGAAAGTTGGTGCTAGACCTGCTTCACGCCGTTGTTGATGGGGGAATGGCTCTGATATGTCGCTGTTCAGGCGGACTTGTCCTTGTTGGTCTTCGTGAAGCTGGATGGTCATGGTTAGGAATTTTGGGGGACAGCCGAGTTGGTTTAGGATCTGCTCACAGTGTCGAATGCTTTTATCAGATCGACAAATGTTGCAAGGATTGCTTTGTTTTTCTTCCAGCACTTTCTTTGGAGCTGCCTGAGAACGAAAACCATATCTATTGTGCCCCTGTTGGTTCTGAAACCACATTGGCTTTCTGGGAGATGATTTTTGGTGGACAGAACAAGTCTGTTGAGGAGTAGTCTTGCTAGAACTTTTCCTGCACTGGAAGGCAGGGTGATTCCCCGGTAGTTTGAACAATCTGACTTTTCCCTTTCGTTTCTGTAGTGTAATGATGACAGCATCGCGGACACCCCATAGCGGTTTACCCTGTTCCCAGCATGCAACGAGGAGGTCGTGGAGTTTAGCATGTAGGACAGAACTCCCATGCTTCCATATCTCTGGTTGTATGCCATCGACTCCTGCTGCCTTTCTGCTCTTCAACCGGCCTATGGCAACTCTAGTCTCTTCCAGGATTGGAGGCTCATCTAGTTCCATTCTGACTAGCTGCTGCTGGATGGGGAGGATTGTGTTTTGCTGGACAACTCGGTTTTCACTGAAGAGGGCCTGAAAGTATTCAGACCAGTGGTTGAGGATGGATGCTGTGTCTGTGAGAAGCGCCTGGATGTCTGAGATGCGCAGGGAACTCCGGGCTTGATGTGTTGGGCTGTAAACTGCTTTGAGAGTTTCGTAGACCCACCCACCCCGTAATCGCCAATGTCAGTGTACAACTGGGTTCTCTATACGAGGTTAGTCCACCACTCATTCTGAACTTCACGGAGTTTGCGCTGCAGTAAGTTGCAGGCTTGGCGAAAGGCCGCTTTTTTTTTCTGAGTAGGACGGTTGTGACAGTTGTGCTTCGTGGACAGACCTCTTCCTCTTTAGTAATTCCTGGATCAGTACATCGTTTTCGTCAAGTCAATCCTTGTTCATTTTCTTCGTAAACCCAAGGATTTCTGCAGAAGTCTGTAGGATGGCGGTTTTCAGTTGTCCCCATAGGATTTCTGGAGAGGAATCTGAGGCCCAATTGAATTGATCAAGCTTTGCCTGTAGGCCTGCCTGAAAGTTTACTGTCATTTCGTTTAGCTGCAGAACGAGAGTTTTGATTTTCTTGTTGACCGGTTCTCTCTTTTTTGGTTTGGTCTTGAAGTGGCGTTTGAGTTTGCAACAGACAAGGCGATGGTCAGTATGGCTTTATGCACTAAACATCGCTCTGGTATACTTGACGTCAGATTGGACTCGTTGGTGCACTAGAACGTAGTCAAGGAGGGGGCCAGTGTTTTGATCGAGGATGCATCCAGGTTGTTTTCAGACTGTCTTTTTGCTGGAAGATGATATTGGTGATGAGGAGCTGATGTTCGGTGCAGAACTTAAACAAAAGGCGCCCGTTGTCGTTGCAGTTCCCAACCCCGTGTTTTCTGAGGATTCCTTTCCAGGTTTCCGAATCTCGGCCCACTCTGGCGTTGAAATCTCATAGGATTATGACATTATCATCGACGAGGGTTCTTTGAAGGAATCTGCACAGATCGGAGTAAAATTTGTCTTTGTCTGTTGGGATTGCTTGAGGGTCGAAGTGTAAACGCTGAAGATCGTGGCATGCTGCTTGTTTTTCAGAGGAGGCGCTTGGAGATGATGCGATCAGAGTGACCTGCTGGTAGAGTTTCCAGCTTGGAGGCGATGGAGTTCTTTATCATGAAGCCAACACCTGAAAAGCGTCTTTTTGATGGGGGTTTGCCTGACCAATATAGGGTGTATCCGGAACCATGTTCTTTCAGACTGCCTTCCTTTGAGAGCCAGACTTCGCTGTGATGTCAATATCTAGCCTGGACAGTTCGTGAGCAATGAGAACGGATCGGCGTTCTGGGCGACCTCTATCGCCTGAGTCAAGAATGGTTCTGACGTACCAACGTGCGATCTTCAGACCCTTGGCAACCTTTGAAGGGTGTGTAAAATCTTTCTTTTTTGTACTTGTGCGTGTTCACCCGCTTGGCTGCAGGATGCCAACTGGGTTTGTTGGAGACGAGCTTTCTTTCGGCCACGTTTTTAGGCCCCTCTCCATGTGGAGCAAGCAGTGACTCCCTAGATAAGACTGCTTGGTCGTTCGGGATGCTGCCTAGTGATGTTGTCTCCAGGTCAACACCAGGCCACCAATGTTCCGAACTGCCTGCATGCAGGTTGGGAGATGCGGCTTCTAGTGACGTCTTCCACCTGCCGTTTTCGCCCCCTTCCTATCGCTACAGGGCTTGGGGATTTGTGGTCATGGATGTGGACAGGTCCTTCGGCCTGCACGATGAAGTTTTAAAGTGAAGTGCATCCTGCGCAGAACTGACCCCTCTCTTTACACCCGGGGTTCATCTGTCGTGGCCTAGCAAGCTGGGATAATGACAGAGAGGTCCTCGAGTCGTAGGTTTTATATCAGAGTTTCCTTCTCCTTGACAGGCTGCCAATCATGGTTAACGAGTCCCATCTGTTCGGAGCGGCCTGGTTATACTGTGCCAGATGCCCACAGTCGTCCTCTCTTGTTGGTTTAGATTCAGGTGGTACCACGAGGAAGTTTGGGTAGAACTTGGGGCTTGCACCACTCTGTGGAAGTTTTAGCCCAGTATGGTGCTCGTCTAAACCAGAATCTGGTGATTATGTGGACCCCCATGTATTGGTTAAAATAATCACTGTGGTCACCGTGACCGACTAGGCTATCAGATGTTGCTACACATCGCTGGTTACAATGCGCTTCGCATTGTTTTAGCCTTCAAATGACGCCACTCCACTGGCTAAGTGAGCAGGCCAACAGAAGAAAGAGTGGGAGAAAGTTGTGGCGAAAGCGTACAGCAGGGATCACCACCACCCCCTGTCGGAGCCTCGTGGAGCTTTAGGTGTTTTCATTCAATAAACACCCACAACACCCAGTCTTGAAATTAAAACCACGATCCTACAACCCTGAATCCGCTGCCCTAACCACTAAATATAAAGTAGTAATACAAAATACATATAAAAACATAATAGTAAATAAATAAGTATTATAAAGAATAAAGAATAGATTGCACAGCTTCTTAGTAATAAAAAGATGGGATTAACTTCTATACTGGTGAGAAGCTCAAATTTTAAAAATTTTATTTTTATTTTCAATTTTGATTTTTAATTTCAATTAATTTTATATATTTTGCACTTTTTAATTTTGGTATTTTTCAACACCTTATTACTTTTCATTTTAAATTTCAGTGTTAACTTTAGGTTAAAATAGTTATTATAAAACATAGAAACTAAAAACTAAAATATTAGATATAAAAATTTCAGAAAAACATTAAAAGTTAAAGAATTGAAAAATTGAAATTCAATCAAAAGTTTGAATATCAACACGTTTGCAAAAAGCTTACACATGCAA
The DNA here is from genome assembly GCF_006345805.1 of Octopus sinensis. Lineage (NCBI taxonomy): Eukaryota > Metazoa > Mollusca > Cephalopoda > Octopoda > Octopodidae > Octopus > Octopus sinensis. The sequence goes on along the minus strand of NC_043002.1, from coordinate 21,313,533 downwards.
ATGCTACCAGTCAAAAGCTCCACATACCGGGCCAGCAAGTGTATGGGGTCATCAGGAGAGAATGCGTGCCATTTTGGTGCCTACCTCTCAACAGCATCATTGCGCACCAGCTCCCACCCTACTTGCTAGATCAACTGGTTATCAGATATAGTTCAATATTCTTCTAGCCATTGCTCATTGTCCCTTTTTAATCAAATCCAGTGGCTAGCCTTTTCCACCATAGTTAGGATATCACTCAGGGTGGTATTTGCTTTATGATGAGTTAGGCCTAACGATAACAACAATCACCTCACACTATCCGACGAATCCCCTACATCCGACTTTGATTGGAAAATGCTTCACTTTCTAGCCTGCGTTTTCACCATGTGCAGACTATTTGTTCACCGACAGACAATTCTCACATGGCCTCAGACTTGACACTGAGGCCTACATCAAGTGCCTGGAGGAGATTGTGCTGCCCTGGGTCAAGAGGGTGGCTGTTGGAACACCCCATGTCTGGCAACAGAACTCTGCACCATACCACACAATTGTCCTGTCTGTAAGTTGTCTATCAGTCAACTGTCTGTCAATGAATTGTCCGTCTACCGTTTTCACATTCCTCAAGGAGATTTTCATAATGGTCAATCTTTCGAGTCCAAGTGGCATCCATGTCATCTTCATGAGGAACCGTTAACTTGACTACATTTACCACTTTCTTTCTTTCACACCATATTATGATATCCGGTTTCTTTGTAACTGGGATGGGAAAGAATCTTTGACACCCTGGTAAATCTGCAGCCATCCTCCTATAGCCAATCTAATTTTCATCACTCACAGGAAGTTTCTTCCTCTTGAAAAGTTAACATTGAAATTGAAAATTAAAAACTAAAAGTTAAAACTAATAATGTATTGAAAAATTGCCAAATTAAAATTGAAAAAAAAATCTAATTAAAATTGAAATTAAAAAATTGAAATAGAATATAAAAAAATAAAATTATAAAATAAGAATAATTTTCCTTTCAAAATTAAAATCTAGGAAATTTAAAATTTAAGTTAAAAAATTTTAAAACTAAAAGTAATTTTCATATACTAAAAATAAAAAATGTATATATATAAAAAAAATAAACACAAATAGAAAATGAAAGATAAAAAATAAATTGAAGTTAAAATGAAATGAAATATGACTTAAAGTGACTTAAAATGTGAACAAAAATTAGATATACCTATACATACACATACATTTAAAACCTAGCACCCAGGTATGAATACACACATGTGCGTGCACACACAAACACATGTATGATTTACACACACATTCATAGAATCACGCACACACACACTCACACACACATGCATACACACACACACGCATATGCCCATATAGATATATGCTATAAGAATATACTCTCTAGGCAAAGTAAAAACATGAAAAATAAAAGTATATATAGAAGAGCATTTTAAAATATTTAGAAATATACCAGTATACCAAAGATTGATAAAGAAGGAAGTACAATTCTGGCAGGTAAAAAGAATCAGGTCTATAGCATATCTTGCTGGGAGAGGGGGATCAAAATTTCAAAATGAACTTGGTGGTGCGCGTGCAGATACCAAAGATTTCACTTTTGGCATTTAGATATGTTGTAAAGTTCAGTGAGTGCTTCAGGATGAACCACATTATGTGTTGCAGAGCCCGCACCTTCTGCTACCATTTGCATAGAGTTTACCTTCAAGGATTTTCCTGTTGAAAGTGTAAATGGAGCAAGCAGAAATTCCTGAAACTTTGTGATTTTTCACTTATTCTAATTCCTGAGGGAGGTGCTATGGTTATTGAACTTTGTCTTGATGTTTCCAACTGAAAGCTCTTTGTGTCTCTTGGTGCAGATTGTATTGTCAGTATTGATTACTTTCACTGACACTTTGTATATGGTGGCCTTGATCTTGCAGGCTCCATTTAGCAGGCACAGAATTCTGTTCTTGAAAGAAAAACTGGCTTGTCAAGGTGGTGTGTCCTGTGTGCTATTATATTTTTGAAATTGGGGGTAGAACAACTGTGTCTGTTTCCTGTGTGTATGGTGGGTAGGAAAATGCTTACCTATTAAGACCAAAACAGTTTTACCTACATTAGTGGCAACATTTGAAGAAGGGTTGGCGTGAACAAGATTATCTTTCGGTGTCTGTTCCCCCTTCTTGGTGGTCCCATACTGAAAGTGCATTTTATTTCTTCTTTGAAGCTGCTTGCTTCTAGAGTTTTGTTGTAAAGGGGACAGCCTTGTTGAAGATTTCCATACTAGTGAGAAGCTCAAATTTTTAAAATTTTATTTTTATTTTCAATTTTGATTTTTAATTTCAATCAATTTTATATATTTTGCACTTTTTAATTTTGGAATTTTTCAACACCTTATTACTTTTCATTTTTAATGTCATTGTTAACTTTTAAAGTTAATATTCAATCTATTTATTCCTTTTCAGTTTTTTAATTAGTTCTTTAACTTTTAAGGGTTTTCTGAAAGTTTTTATCTAATATTTTAGTTTTTTGCTTCTAAGCTCTATAATACTACTTTAATCTTAATATCTCATCTTTTCATTTTATTCTAAAACTCTGTGCAATTTATTGTTATAGATTTATCATTTACTAATGTGTTTTTATATATTTTATTTTATCTTATTACATTATATTTATATCAGTAAATTATTTTAATGTGTAGGCACATGGCTTAGTGGTTAGGGTGTCAGTACCATGATCGTAAGATTGTGGTTTCGATTCCTGGACTAGGTGACGCGTTGTGTTCTTGAGCAAAACACTTCATTTCACGTTGCTCCAGTCCACTCAGCTGGCAAAAATGAGTAACGCTGTGATGGACTGGCATCCTGTCCAGCTGGGGAATACATATGCCATAGAAACTGGGAAACCAGGCCCATGAGCCTGGCTAGGCTGTAAAAGGGTGCATTTATTATCTTTTTTAATTATCTTAACCACACAATTAGGTTTGCCAAGATTTTGCAGGCAAGCACCAAAGAGTTGTTTCCCTCGAACGATCTCATACAATAGAGATTGTTTTCTGCCCACCAGTACTGGTCATGGTATTATAAATGATGGTGCCATGTGCACCGGGTTTCCAACAGTTGAAAACGTGCAAAGATCATTGAATTGTTAACACAGAAACGTAAAGTCCTGAATGCAAGTCTCCATACCTGTATCATTTAATATATATATATACATGTGTGTGTGTATGCATGTGTGTGAATGCATATGTATGTACATGGGCTTTCTACCAAATTCACTCACCCGAAACCATGTGGTAGTAAAGTGAGCTTCTTAATGCCATAACCATGCCTGCAAACCTATGCTAATGTATAAGTATGCAGCTATTTCCATGCTTAAACAAATGTATGTTTATGGGTGTAAGGGTACTGGTTTGCTTGTGCTGTAGCCCTTAGTGAATTTGAATACAGCAAAAAGATCACATTCTAATTACTATAAAATACAACCTATTATGAAAAAAGATTAACACTTATCAACAAATACAAACAATGATAAAGTTCATCGAATTCATTCACTCACTCCAAAAGGCTTAACATGGACAAGGAATGTCACTGTTTAATGAACATTGAGGGCAAAAACCAATAACTTTTACAGTCTCCCCCAAAATTTACAAGTGCAAACCAATAAATGATACTCATCGATTCCAATGTGTCTTAACATACCACACCGTAATGACCTAAAATCACAAGAAATTATAGCCGGTCGAAAATGTGAAACACAGATCGTTACCAGCATCGCCTTACTGGCACTTGTGCTGGTGGCACATGAAAAAACATTCAAGCAAGGTCGTTGCCAGTACCGCTGGACTGGCTCCTGTGCAGGTGACATGTAAAAAACACCATTTGAGCGTGGCCGTTGCCAGTACCACCTGACTGGCCCTCGTGCCAGTGGTATGTAAAAGTACCCACTACACTCTCGAAGTGGTTGGTGTTAGGAAGGGCATCCAGCTGAAGAAACTCTGCCAGGTCAAATTGGAGCCTAGTGCAGCCATCTGGTTCGCCAGTCCTTAGTCAAATTGTCCAACCCATGCTAGCATGGAAAGCGGACGTTAAACAATGATGATGATGATGATGATGATGATGATGACAAACTCAGAAACTTTCTAGACATTCAGCTGATACTTATTTTAAAATACATTCAAGTTTCATAACCTATTAAATCATCACATGGAAATAAAGTAAGTGAAGACGCTCTTGTTGTGTCATGCTCTCATAGATAAAGAGAATCACCAGAAACTGAGAGAGAGACATTTGGGTGAGATGTGGACCCATTAGGACTGGAGGTGGTGATTGATTCACTGCCTCCAGTAATTGACCACAGTGACTTGAACACACTGATTAATAAAATGTAAGAATTTTCTTTTTAAAAAAAATTGAATTTTAACAAAAAAGAGATAAAGAAAAAGAGACTCTAAAACTGTAAACATTAGTCTAAAAAAGCAAAAAAGAGCTAAATGTGGCTACTTGGGATGTGGGGTTCGAGTAGCCATCATTCCATCTTCGCATGTTTTATATTTCATTCCATTTTGTCATTCATTTTTTCCCCCACTTTTATGTTTGTCTGTCCTTGTGTTGTCCCCTTTGTGTTGGGCCTTTATGGCTTGAATAAAATCAATTCAATGTAGCAAGAATTTGTACTATGATTCTATAGATTAAAAACAATAGAATTCTGGCTTGAATAATTGCCTAACAAAATTACTGAATGTATGGTAAGTATTGTCTTGAATCCTAGAATTCACAGGACTGGTTATCCAGTTTCAATGGAGAGATCACAACACTTTCTTTGAACAAAACACCAGTCTGTCACATATTTACTTATTTACAGCTGAGTGAACTGGAGCAACATGAAATGAAGAATTTTGCTCAAGAACACAATGCCCCACCTCTGGGAATTGAAACTATACTCTTGCAATTGTGAGTGCAATACTCTGATCAATAAGCACACACAATCACTGGACAAATAGCGAAAAAACTAAATATTGACAGAATAATATTCAGCCTGTTGAATAGTTATTTTGACTTCGGTGTCAACATGGCCAAAAGTTGCCTCACCAAACTTGTGCTACACCAGTCACTGCATACTTTGAAGTCCAAATATGTGAACATTCTAGACAATGGTTCAGCATCAACTTCCATAGATATTTGTATGGCAACTAGAAATGGTAGTTAGATCATTCTTTTATTTTGTGGATTTTCAGACCAACTGAATGAATTGAAAACCCTAATTAATACTAGGAATACCAACATTCTTTTCACAAAGGAATATTGTGAGAAGCAACAACATTGTGAAATGAATATCGTTATTTATATTATGTTAATAGTTTAAATTCACGCAAGCATTGAAACTGGCATTCACTTCAAACCAATAGCTGCGATTTACTTTGTAACATTCAAAACATACCAAAACAAATACATCATTTAAGCTAACAAGAAGAATTTGTTCAATTGTTTTGAATTCTGAAACTTAGAATAAACGATTCTAGTAATTAGAGAATACCACTTGAATGAAAGTGTCCTGTAATGTTAATTAAGAATTGAATAGAAGTGCAAAAGCAATAAATATTCAGGAATTACAAATGAGAAAAGTCACTTCATAGGGGTATACTCTCTATACTCTAGTTTATATTTTGATATGATGCCCAACAAATAGAAAATGGTGTATCAACCATCAGTATATTATACTACTGAAATTGGAAACAATAATGAAAACACTCTGAAAGCCACAAACACCTCATCCCCATTCTCTACACACAGAATAATCAGAAGTAAGAGACAACTACATTTCACCAAAGACTACTTATTAGTGCCAAATTTTCTGCTAAAAATACAACCCAATAGTTGAAAAGGCATATGGTGTAGAGGTTAATAGCGTGGGCTACAAACCCCCAGATTCCGAGTTCGATTCCAGGCAGTGACCTGAATAATAATAATGATAATAATAAAAATAATAATAATAATAATAATAATGATTATGATGATGATGATGATAATTAAAATCATCATCATCATCACTTAACGTCCGTTTTCCATGCTAGCATGGGTTGGACGGTTTTGACTGAGGGCTGGCAACCAGATGGCTGCACCAGGCTCCAGTCTTGATCTGGCAGAGTTTCTACAGATGGATGCCCTTCCTAACGCCAACCACTCCGAGGGTGTAGTGGGTGCTTTTGTCTTGGTATAAAAGATGGGCTACGGCAAATATTCTGCTCAATACCATACATTTCCTTGTCAGTTGTTTGACCTTAACCAGTTGAGCATGTCCCTTAGTGGCTGACGATAGGTGCATCTCTGATCACGAGCAGAAGTAGTGGGGGAGCATCATAGCCATGTGTTGTGAGGGATTCTTTGGGGTTTGAATAATTCACCTCTGGAAACATGGGTGTTTCGTTCAACATCCTTAAACAACCCTTATTCAGGGACCTTTTGAGCAGGATGGGTTACTCGACCAGAAGAAAATTCTAACTGGGCCCCACCTGCAAGGTAATGTGCTGTTTATCTTGATATGAGGTCACCATGTCGTACACATATGGTTGTGATGCATGTGCCTAGTGTACCCTTACCAGATGGGTAGTCATGATGGGTATACCGGGCTTTGTATATTTTACCCCAGGGTCACTTTGATGGCATGCAATGCTCTCTCACTCAATAATAATAATGATAATAATAACATAGGGAAAATACCTTAGGAATGAGAACCCAGGTTTGAAATTCCCCCAGAACACCTGATGAAGGCTGGAGAGTACATCAGCTGAAATGTTGTGTTAACAACAAACAAGATGAGGACAAATATCCATCAAATGTAAATAATATAAATAATGTACATAATTCCTCATCTTTCAAATATAGAACTGTATGATATATATATATATATAGGCACAGAGTGGCTGTGTGGCGGGTTCAGTTCCACTGCATGGCACCTTGGGCAAGTGTCTTCTACTATAGATTCAGGCTGACCAAAGCCTTGTGAATGGATTTGGTAGATGGAAACTGAAAGAAGCCCTTCGTATATCATCCAACCCACGCTAGCATGGAAAACGGATGATAAACGATGATGATGATGATATATATATATAAAGCCCCCGGCCCATCAGGAATTACTGCAGAGATGCTCAAAATATCACCCGTATAGTTAACCAGGTGATACGCGAAGGAGTCATACCCAATGACTGGTGTAGCAGCATAATAGTCAACTGCTACAAAGGTAAAGGTGACGCTTTAGATACAAATAATTACAGAGGTATCAAGCTGTTGGATCAAGTAATGAAGGTTATGGAGGGGGTCATAGCCCAACTGATTAGGGAAGGAGTCAGTTTGGATGAGATGTAGTTTGGTTTCCTGCCAGGGAAAAGCACCACTGATGCCATATTTCTGGTAAGACAGCTGCAGGAGAAATAGCTAGCCAAAGATAAGCCCCTGTACCTGGCTTTCGTTGACATAGAGAAAGCCTTTGACATGGTCCCCCGATCCCTTATCTGGTGGTCAATGAGGAAACTAGGGATAGATGAATGGTTAGTGAGAGCTGTGCAAGCCATGTACAGGGACGCTGTAAGTAAGGTGAGGGTTGGCAATGAGTACACTGAAGAATTCAGGGTAGAGGTAGGGGGTCCACCAAGGTTCAGCCCTCAGCCACCTCCTATTTATCATAGACCTCCAGGCAATAACGGAATTCAAGACAGGATGCCACTGGGAGCTCCTCTATGCTGATAATCTTGCTCTAATTGCTGAGTCACTATCAGAACTAGAGGAGAAGTTTCAGGTGTGGAAGCAAGGATAAGAATTGAAGAGCCTTAGAGTCAACCTAGCTAAAACCAAAGTCCTAATAAGTAGGAAGGCAAGCAAACCACAAATCCCTTCAGGTAGATGGCCCTGTCCAATCTGTAGTAGAGGCGTAGGTAGAAACTCTATAAGATGTACCCAGTGTAAGCTATGAACACATAAGAGGTGCAGTAATATCAAAGGAAGGCTAACTAGAAAGATAGTTTTTGCATGTGGCAGATGCTCGGGAGCAATAAACACTGAAAATGTGCAGAGAACAACTTCCGCCACATTCCAGGGAAAAAAAAACTAGAAGTAGTTGATAGCTTCCATTACCTAGGTGACCAAGTCAGTAGTGAGGGAGGGTGCACTGAAAGTGTAGCTGCTAGAATAATAATAGCTTGGACAAAGTTCAGAGAACTCTTACCTCTGCTGGTGACAAATGGCCCCTCGCTCAGAGTAAAAGGTAGACTGTATGACGCTTGTGTACGAACAGCCATGCTACATGGCAGCGAAACATGGTCTGTGACTGCAGAGGACATGCGTAAGCTCGCAAGGAATGAAGCCAGTATGATCCGATGGATGTGTAATGTCAGTGTGCATACTCGACAGAGTGTAAGTACCTTGAGAGAAAAGTTGGACCTAAGAAGCATCAGATGTGGTGTGCAAGAGAGACGACTGCACTGGTATGGTCATGTGGTGAGAATGGGTGAGATAGCTGTGTGAAAAAGTGCCACACCCTAGTGGTTGAGGGAACCTGTGGAAGGGGTAGACCCAGGAAGACCTGTGATGCTGTGGTGAAGCATGACCTGTGAACTTTAGGCCTCACCAAGGAAATGACTAGTGACCGAGACTTTTGGAAATATGCTGTGCTTGAGAAGACCCAGAAAGCCAAATGAGATCATAACCTTGTGGTCTATGCCAGGAGCATAACCACTTATGCATACCTTTTCTTTCTTTGGACACTAAACTCTGCTTGCGAATACCTGTTGAGGCAAGTGAAAAACAAATCAAAATCAAATTCGATGACTGGCATTCATGTTAGAGCACCATACGAGTGTGATGATTGTTGACAGAGCAGCTAACCGGCTTCCATACCAGTGGCACATAAAAGGCACCATTCGAGTGTGATCATTACTAGCGCTGCCTTACTGGCACTCATGCCCATGCTAGTTGGATGCCAAGAGTACCATCTGAGCGTGATCATTGCCAGAGCGGCTAACTGGCTTCTGTGCTGGTGGCACGTAAAAGGCACCATTCAAGCGTGATCATTACCAGTGTCGCCTTACTGGCACGTGTAAAAGATTCGAGCGAGATTGTTGCCAGTACCACCTGAGTGGCCCCCGTACCAGTGGCACGTAAAAAGCACCCACTACACTCTCGGAGTGGTTGGCGTTCAGAAGGGCATCCAGGTGTAGAAACTCTGCCAGATCAAGATTGGAGCCTGGTGCAGCCATCTGGCTTACCAGCCCTCAGTCAAAATCGTCCAATCTATGCTAGCATGGAAAGCGGACGTTAAACGATGATGATGATATATATATATATATATATATACATATATATATGTATATGTTTGTCCCCACCAACATCGCTTGACAACCGATGCACGTGTGTTTACATCCCCGTCACTTAGTGAGACCGATAGAATAAGTACAAAGAATAAGTCCTGGGGTCGATTTGCTCGACTAAAGGTGGTGCTCCAGCATGGCCGCAGTCAAATGACTGAAACAAATAAAAGAATATAAAGAAAAGAAAGAAAAAGAATATATATATATATATATATATATATATATATATATATATATTTATATATACGCACACATGCACAAACACACATACATACATACATACATACATATATACACATATGTACAATATTGCACACTCAGATCTATACACATTTACACACTCTTACATGTACTGAGGTACAATGGTAGAGAGATGAATAGGGAGAGAAGAAAGATGAGAAGAAACATGATGATGTTGATGATGCTAACTGATGACTCCGCCCCCATGTCAGTCATTTTAAGCCATTTAGGCCTCATTATCCAATCAGAACAGCATTGAATTTTATGAAACCATGCCCACTCTCTTCTCTGTGTGTGCGTGTGTGTGTGTGTGTCTGTGTGTGTGTGTGTGTGTATGTTTATGTGTGTGTGAGTTTGTGTGTGTGTGCATGTGTGTACATATATATATATGTGTGTATATATATATATATATATATATATATAAGTATATATTTACAATTATGCACCTATATGCATATATATATAAACACACATATATGTATGTATATATATATATATATACTCACATATAGAGAGAAAGGAAGTGAGAGGGAGGGAGAGTGGCTAAGAGTGAGACAGAGAAAAAATGTGTAAGGTTATACAAAAAATGCAAATATGCATGGTCTCACACACACACACACACACACACACTCACACACTCAGGCACATACATATACCATCCAAAGACAAGACCACATTATATGCACACAAATATATTTATCTCATTCTATACATATATATATATATATATATATATATATAAACATCTATACTTATTTGTGTGTGTGTGTGGGTGTATGTGCATGAAAGAGTACATACGCACACATACGTAAACTCACACACACACATATATATATATAAATACACACAGTCTTATTCTGTATCCACCAACCATGCTTCTCAAATGCTACTACTCTACCTCCACTAATCACCCTCACCTACACACATGTGTGTTTATATACATATATAAGTATAAATCTCCCACAGCTTTATCTCATTTAAGGCCACTTGCAAAAGTTCAGCCTATTGATTGGATTTTCCGTTCATTTTTTTTGTTATCCCACCTGAGGGTGACGGTTATTCTTTTTTTCTCTTCCTCATTATTATTATTATTATTGTTATTATTATTATTATTATTATAATCATCGTCATCATATAACAAGTGCCAGAATCAATGACCCTATGTACAAAGTAGTTCATAAAATCGAAGACAAGTGAAAACAGTAGCAAAAACAACTACAGTCA
>NC_043002.1:21275225-21297725 GCF_006345805.1 Octopus sinensis | reverse complement strand
GAGTTGTGAACTATGATGTGGTTTTTCATGCTTATATTTGTTATACGTCGACCCTGTGCTTGAGGAGATCCATTGAGTCAAGTACACCAACATCAACAATCAATGGAAACTGCAGTTGTGATCCCTGTGCCGGTGGCACGTAAAATGCACCATCCGAACATGGCCGATGCCTGCGCCCCCTTGACTGGCTTCCGTGCTGGTGGCACATAAAAAGCACCAATCCAATCGTGGCCATTGCCAGCCTCGCCTGGCACCTAAAAACACCCACTATACTCACGGAGTGGTTGGCATTAGGAAGGGCATCCAGCTGTAGAAACACTGTCAGATCAGACTGGAGCCTGGTGCAGCCTTCTTGCTTCCCAGATCCCCGGTCGAACCGTCCAACCCATGCTAGCATGTAAAACGGATGCTAAACGATGATGATGTTTTACCTTTTCAGTTCTCAAATTATTACTGTTAATTACTTAAAGTAATCCATATTGTAATGTGGTTGGTGTTAGGAAGAGCATCCAGCTGTAAAAATCATGCCAAAGCAGATAGTGTAGCCGGCACAGTCTTCTGGTTTACTAGCTCCTGTCAAGCCATCTAACTCATACCAGCATGAAAGATGGATGTAAAATGTTGATGATGATGATGATGATTTTATTTATTATTTGTAATTAAAATTATCTTTAAACAGTCTCATTTGTATGCTGTGTTTTTTAGTGCAACTCTGCATTTACTAATGATTGGCAACCTGTCTGTTATGACAACGAGTGTCCCAGTTGATCCAGCCAATGGAACAGCAAACTCTTGAAATTGGCATGCATGTGGCTGAGCACTTCACATACACACACATAACCTTAACGTAGTTCTCAGAGAGATTCAGCATGACAGAGAACGCGACAAGACTGGCCCTTTGAAATACAGGTACTACTCAATTTTACCTGCTGTGTGAACTGAACGAATGTGAAATAAAGTGCCTCGCTCAAGGGGACAACATGACACTTGGTATCAGACTCACAACCTTACAATTGTGATCTGAATAACCTGACCACTAAGCCACAGGATTTCGTTTTAGCTTTGCATTTTTTAATGACTCTCGCTCTCTTGTTACTCTTTTACTTGTTTCAGTCATTTGACTGTGGCCATGCTGGAGCACCGCCTTTAGTCGAGCAAATCAACCCCAGCACTTATTCTTTGTAAGCCTAGTACTTATTCAATCGGTCTCTTTTGCCAAACCACTAAGTTACAGGGATGTAAACACGCCAGCATCGGTTGTCAAGAGATGTTGTGGGGACAAACAAAGACACACAAACATATACACACACATACATCATCATCCTCATCATCATCATCGTTTAACGTCCGCTTTCCATGCTAGCATGGGTTGGATGATTTTCCTGAAGGCTGGCAAACCAGATGGCTGCACCAGGCTCTAGTCTTGATCTGGCAGAGTTTCTACAGCTGGATGCCCTTCCTAACGCCAACCATATATATATATATATATACTCATATATTAAATGATGATGATGATGATGATGACGACGGCCTTCTTTCAGTTTCCGTCTACCAAATTCACTCACAAGGCTTCGGTCAGCCCGAGGCTATAGTAGAAGACACTTACCCAAGGTGCCATGCAGTGGGGCTGAACCCAGAACCATGTGGGTGGTGAGCAAGCTACTTACCACATAGCCACTCTGTACAATGCATAATACTGATGTTTTCTCTATGATCTACATATCTGTAAGTCTTGTGGATTTGGTTATGTATTTCTCTGTAATCATTCCTATCTCAGCTTTTATTATAGGAATTTTTTTTTCCTGTTTTCAGTCCTTACATTCTGGTTATCTCTATTTCCAGATCTTTGTATTTAGATAATTTCTTCATTCCTTTCAGACAAGCATTATTGTTTGTTAAGATGACAAATCTACTTGATACTTGATAACAATATGCAATAATTTAGCTTTGATCTTTCTCTATCTGCATTAGTATAAACAATCATACACATATGTATATGTGCATGCATGCATGCATGTGTGTGTGTGTCAGTCTGTCTGTCTGTTTGTATGTATGTATGTATGTATGTACGTATGTATGTATGTACGTAAGTATGTATGTATTTATGTATATGAATTTTTTTCGGGGTATATCAAATCCTTTGTGTAGGAAATTTGCTTACAACAATTTGTTCAAAACTGCAAACAGCTGTAATAGAATAAATATTACACTTCTTTGAAACACTGAGGTATTCTATTCTGGAGCTAGTCAATCAGTATAATTTGGGTTCAATAATGAATCAGAAGATTGTATAATTGTTATTATTATTATCCTTTAAAGTCTAGATATATTTGGATAGTGAAGTAGTAAAATGTCATTCTGAGTGCCAGAATATATACCTATGCTGTTTAATAGGGTTCTCAGTAAATCCTATTTACATCTATGTATTATAGTCATCTGACAGGTTGACTTCTAATACTTTAGAAAGACATTTTCAGAAGGAGAGAGAGACAGAGAGAGAGAGAGGGAGAGAGAGAAAAGAGAGAGTTGAGAAAGATAAGAGAGAAGAAAGAAAGAAAGATTCTGTTACACAAAAACATAAACATGCCTATAGTTTTATGTTGGAAGTGTATATTGGTTTTCATTTGACGGATATTTGTCTTCATTTTGTTTGTTGTTAACACATTTCGGCTGATATACCCTCCAGCCTTCATCAGGTGTCTTGGGGAAATTTTGAACCTGGGTTCTCATTCCTAAGGTATTTTTTCGATGTTATTATTATTATTATTACTGCCTGGAATCAAACTTGGAATCTTGGGGTTAGTAACCCACACTCTTAACCACTACGCCATATGCCCACGGGCATTTCAGGCAGTGACCTGAATAATAATGATAATAAAATGTAAATAATGTACATAATTCCTCATCTCTTAAATATAGAACTGTGTACATTGGTTTATGTATATGTTGATTAGTGTTAGAAAAACCTGGGTGACATATACAAGTTTCCGTTTTGATTGGGGTGCATGTGTAGAGATCACTGTAGCAGTTTTGTATTATATATTTACTTATATTTACTTTTATTAGTAACTCTAATATTCCCGATGTGCTTTTCAAAGCCCTCAAAGACTGCTTCCAATGTTCCAATTGCTACCCATATCACAATCACTTTCTCAATACTCCAAAGCCCATCTCATCCCTCAGTTGCCAGTATTTTCTAGTTCTTTATTTTTCACCTTTGAATCACCCGATATTGCAACTTCTATTGTCTTAACTGCTTAACTGCTTTTACATTTTTACTGCTGTGTACAATATCTGGCCATCTTGACTCTATGACTTTGTCACATTGTATATGTGTGACTATGTTCTTGGAGAGACTCTTGGCATCAACAAAACTTGACTGGCTGGTCTGTTCTATAGGACTTTGGGGTTGGGGCCTCTGGATAATTTCCAAAAACCCTTGGCTTGGCAGTCCTATGGGGATGTATTGTCAGTTCAAGATAAACTCTACAGTCATGGAAGTGTTGTTGGCTGAGCTTACCTGAGATGCATGCGAAGCAACAGAACCGTTCTGCATGTTCTTGTCCAGTGCTTGAGCATTGTTAACTTGTGGGTTTATGTCAACCACTTACAGTCACAGGTAGGATGGATCTAGCTATCAGCTGAATCCATTGTGAAGATTGTCCCACTGGCCAGGAAAGGCAGGCAGTTTTCCTTTGTGTGGTGGCCTTAGGGAACGAGGTTGTGTGGTGGAGCAGATTGAAAGGGCTGAAGACAGATACTTTTCTCTTTGGTCAAGCTCTCATCAACTTTTCCACTTACTGTCAAACACTTACTGTCACGTGTAGGATGGATCCAGCTATCAGCTGAATCCATTGTGAAGATTGTCCCACTGGCCAGGAAGGGCAGGCAGTTTTCCTTTGTGTGGTGGCCTTAGGGAAAGAGGTTGTGTGGTGAAACAGATTGAAAGGGCTGAAGACAGATACTTTTCTCTTTGGCCAAGCTCTCATTAACTTTTCCAAGCTTTGTTTGAAAAGGAGAGTGAGGAAGAAGTGCTGCCCCCCAGCAATTTTATTGAAAGGTGGGTGAATGTGGCAAGAATTGTACGAGTGAACAGGCCTACATTAAACATACACCTGCAAATGATGTGGAGTGGGCACTTGCCCTAGTGGTCAGAGGCTCTATGGTTTTGTGGGATTTCCATGAGCAGCCCTAGGTAGTCTTCCTCCTCTGGAGAATTATTCTTTGTTAAAATTTATATTTTTGTAATTTTTTACTTTTTTACACATTTTATGTTACCCCAAGTTGGCAGAATTGTTAGCACACTGGGTAAAATGCTTAACAGCATTTCGTCCCTCCTTATGTTCTGAGTTCAAATTCTGCCATGGTTCACTTTACCTTTCGTCCTTTCAGAGTCAATAAATTAAGTACCAGTCATATACTGGGGTCAGTGTGATCAACTTACCCCTCCTCACAAATTTCAGGCCTTGTGCCTACAATTGAAAGGATTATTATTAATAGTGTTTGTGGGATGAACATGATGTCAGTTTGAAAATGAAAATAAGTGTATACAAATCTTGTATTTTGAGCACACGTTTATATGGAGCAGAAGCTTTAACTCCTTACTACAGATATGTAAAGAAACTTAAAATTTTCCTCGTGCTGTTTGTGCAACATACGCAACATAAAATGGCAAGATAAGATATCTAATGTCAAGATCTTAGAAGAATGTGATATCTCAAGTATCCGAAGCATGCTGGTGAGAATCCTGTGCAGATGGGTAGGATGTTGTTTGAATAAAAGATGACCACATTCCAAAAATTCTTTCGTATGATCAAGAAGCATAGGGATATTGTGGCAAAGGAAGACCTTTCCTTAGGTATAAGGGTCAGTTGAAGCAACCAGTAAAATCTCTACAGCTTAATTTGACATCTTGGGAAAGTTGTTGCCTAGATTGATATGCATGGCATATAATGTGTCATGATGCATCCAGACAATTTGCGTTGAGGAAATAGAACAATAAAGAATTATATCCTCTAACCAACAGACATATTTGTCCAATCTCAGGCAAAATCAAAATCATCAATGTCCCTATATCGATTTCATAGCAAAATACATACATGGATTCAAATTACATTCCACACATCCATTGCAAGTAGATACAGCTCTTTTTATTTCATTTTTTAAAATTATTTATTTTTGCTATGGCGGCGAGCTGAGAGAGACATTAGCATGCCAAGCGAAATGCTTAGTGGTATTTCGTCTATCTTTACATTCTGAGTTCAAATTCCGCTGAAGTCAACTTTGCCGTTCATCCTTTCGGAGTCGATAAATTAAGTACCAGTTGTGTACTGGGGTCGATCTAAGTAACTGTCACCTTCCCCCACCAATTTCAGGCCTTGTGCCTAGAGTAAAAAAGATCATTTATTTTTGCTATTACTCTCTTCAAACACTCATACATCTGAGCTGATGGGGGTGACCATCATCATTACAAGACCTGCGGATTAGTAGAATAGTTAAAGCATAATAAAAAAATATTTGGGAGTATTTTTTAGGGGATTTTTAAAATCTGATTTAGCATTCTGGGTTGGATTTTTACATTCAAATCCTACAATGATCAACTTTATGTCCTATCCTTCAGGGTCTGATAAAATTAAGGATCATCAACTGCTTGGGTTTATAGTGTCGACTACTCTTTACTTAATCTGTGTCTAACATAGAAGAAATTATAATTATCAGTGTTCTCTTGCTTTCCATCGCATTTCTTTTTTGCCACACTTGTCACAATTAATTAGCATTACTCCGCCTAATTCCAGCACAGATATGATTATATCTGGGTCGCACCTATCAACTGTTTTATTGTTGTTGTTGCTGTTGTCGTTGTTGTTGCTGCTGCTGTTGTTTTTATTATTATTGTTATTAAGGCAATGACCTGGTAAGTCATTTTGCACTTCACATAGTTAGTCCTTATTGCTTGTTCTAGTACTGTGCATATAATTGCTTCTGTCTCTGTCTTCAGGTCACACCTCCTCATCCATAGCCACTGGTCTTCTGAATCTGTCTTGGTATTTGTATCTCTTTATTATTATTATTATCATCATCATCATCACCATTATTATTATTATTATTATACAACTACAACATATATGGAGGTGGCGAGTTGGCAGAAATGTTAGCATGCCAAGCAAAATGCTTTGCGGTATTTCGTCTTCCGTTACGTTCTGAGTTCAAATTCCACCAAGGTCAACTTTGCCTTTCATCCTTTCGGGGTCGATAAATAAAGTACCAGTTACGCACTGGGGTCAATGTAATCGACTTAATACCTATGTCTGTCCTTGTTTGTCCACTCTATGGTTAGCCCCTTGTGGAGAATAAAGAAATAGGTATTTCGTCTGCCATTACGTTCTGAGTTCAAATTCCACCGAGGTCAACTTTGCCTTTCATCCTTTCGGGGTCGATAAATAAAGTACCAGTTACGCACTGGGGTTAATGTAATCGACTTAATCCGTTTGTCTGTCCTTGTTTGTCCCCTCTATGTTTAGTCCCTTGTGGGCAATAAAGAAATACATACAACTACAACATATATGATCACCTGGATCAACTGGATCAGCCAGGCTGTCTGGTGCCAAGTTGGCTTCACTGGCCACAACATTTGGTCCGTTCCCCTCATACTCTTGCCATTGCAAACATTTTTCGTAAAATCATCTTCCCACCTCATTGGCAGTTTTCCGAGTGGTCTCTTCCACTCATGCGGGTACCACTTGACAACTGCATGGGTTGACCAATTGTCTGTGAACCTTGTGACATACATGACTGGCCCATTGTAGCTTTGAGTGGTGGTATTCTGCGACAGCGGCCTTCACTCCAGTTCTATCCCTGATCTCCTCATTTTGGATATGATCTCTTAGCAAGATTCCCAACATCAACCTTTCCATAGCTTTCTGCACCGTAAGCGGATGTTGTTGTTCTCCCTTTTTCAAGGTCCGAGTCTCTCATGCATATAACATTGCAGGCAAGACTGTGCTGTTGAAGATGCCTTGTCCAGGTCCACCTTCAGCACATCCTTCACTGAGTAGAATGCTCTCCATCTCCAACAACATATGTGGTCTGATCAATAAGTATCTGGACTGTTGCCATAGCAATGAAGCTAAAGCATGCAGAGTAAAGCTGCTTGGTGCAGATTGACCTTGAACTATGTTGTGCATGTTCACAAAGTTTTAAGGAAGGCATGTAGCGTGTGAGGATTGCATTGACTATGACAGAGAAATTTGAGCAGAGAATCTACATTGAATTTTGCCAAAAGCTTCATGATATCTGCTCAGTGGCCTACACAAAGTTTTCAAGAAGTTTTCATTATTTTTGACACAATCAAGATCTTGTGCAACTGAAACCCAAGTGTCTTTTTGGTCAACTGAAAGTAGTTTTGGCACAAACTTGGCAGACACATGTCTCATACCCAAATCTTCAGGGATTATGGACAGAGCTGAATCTTAATTAATTTGCACATCCTATGATAACTCATGGATAGTGATTTGACGATTTTTCCTCACAGCTGTATGCACATCTGCAATGTTTTTCTCAGTTCTTCTGGTTGTAGATCTCCCAAAACGTTTGTAGATAATGACATTTTTTCAGCCATCTTGGAAATGTCTCAACCATTCGTACACTTGTGTGCAGCTCATACACTCTTCCCCATCCACTTTCTGCAAACTTGCATAGGCCTCTGAGCAGATATCACCATGACAACTTTCTCTGTCATGGTCAATGCAATGATCACACGCTACACACCTTCCTTCCAAGCACTGCTGTAAACAGCAGAAGTGAGCTAGAATGTTAAATCTTAGTGCACATGCACAGCAGAGTTCAAGGTCAGTCTGTGCCCAGCAGCTTTATACTCTGCATGCTTTAGTTTCGTTACTATGGCAACAATCCGAATACTTCTTGATCAGACCTAGTACATTATATCACACATAAATACAAACTGTCTTACCTCCTCCAGTATGCTCCTAACGGATGTTCAGGTTGCTGGATGATCAACTGAGGGTTTGATGGAAGGGATGGGTTGATCTACAGACAAAAATTTGAGGGTTTAGAAACAGCAAATGTTTGGTGTAGGGAAGTGTGATTGGAGCAGGTTGCTACATAACGACTGCATTGTTGTATTTATTGTCTATTAAACAACCTGAAGGTATGTATTGTTCACTTTCATAGCTGTAATTATTATCATTACTTAGCACCTAGAACGTCATGCCTGCCTCTTTTGTTTCGTATTGCTCTGTGCTGCTACTCATGTGATCTGTCTGATGCATAGGTCTGTCTCCATGAGAGAGAGAGAGAGACAGAGAGAGAGAGAATGAGAAAGATTAAAAGGTTATGGTATCCACCTCCACAACATATATATATATATGTATATATATATACAGAGAAGGGAAAAGAAAGGATTATGGTTCTCTCTTATACATTACCATATTTATATATGTGTGTGTGTTTGTGTGTGTGTGTGTGTGTGTGTGAGTGTGTGGGTGTGTGGGTGTGTATGCATGTATTAATATATATATATATATGCACACACATACACACGCACATGCAAATATACATACATACATACATACATACATACATACATATCTGTGTGTGTGTGTGTATTTATGAGACATGTATAAGAAAGTGAAAAGATTAGCTTCCCAAAATGTGTGTGTTTGTGTGTGTATACATATATCTGCATGTGTGTGTGTGAGTGTATGTGTGTGTGTTTGTGTTTGTGTGCATGTGTGTGTGGTGTGTGTAAGTGTGTGTGAGCAATTAAATTCAGTTTTTAGTTTATATAGCCATAAAAACAGAACATTAACTTAATAAAGGACTCATAACAGGTATAGACTCAGATATTCTAAATATCTGAATAATGCGTCGCTAAAGAATATTCAAGGCTGGAATACTTTGTAACTGAAATCAGCAAGAAACTATTGATACTGTTGCAGTGCTGAAGGAATACAATATAATCGAACTTCACCAAGCGAAGAATTCCCTTCATTATTCTCGTCTGTCAGGAAAGTTATGTAATGCGAAATATGAAGTCTTGAAACAAGGTATCTTCTAACCGCAGTAATTTTCCACCAGAATATATCTTTATATATAAAAGTGAAGTTGTGTGTCTGTCTCCTACGATTTAGATTCCTAACTACTCCCACATTTTGCAGTGCAGTTTAACCAAAACCGGGTATCTTATAGTCGTGATTCATATCGAGCCCTTCTGGGTATTAGCGCGTGTCTACGATGAGTCTACGATTTAAAAAAAATTTACCATCATTTTTTTCCATTTTAATGCATTTTTTTCGCTATTATATAAGGGAAGTAACTCTCTAAAAATGTCTACGATGAGTCAACGATTTAAAAAAAATTTACCATAATTTTTTTTCCATTTTTAATGCATTTTTTTTGCTATTTTTTGGCTATAACTCTCTAAAAATGCTTATATAGTTATTTCCCTTACAAACCCGAGCAACGCCGGGCGATACTGCTAGTAAATAATAAAACTGCAGCTGAAACCAGTTTGAGAATAGCTTATTTGTTAGCAAAGAAAGAAAAACCATTTACTGAAGGTGAATTAGTTTATCGCCATTGTCACCAGGAGTTTTGGTTGGCTGTAGAGTAAGTTTATTATGGGTTGTGCTTGGTTGCGTGCTGCAAACAGGAAACTCACAGACATTTGATAATTTATTTAAAATAAAGGCTGTACACAAGCACGCACACACACACAAACACACACACACATACACACACACATACATACACACACGCACGAACTTTCATTGTAAGGTGACTTAAGATATAGGTATTGACTTTCGGTGTCTACATTGTACAGTCATCAATGACTTACACTAGAGACAGGAACAAATTGGTCTTGAATGAATACTGAGATGTGAGTTTTACCGAATCTGTTCACTTCTCTGGTTTGCTTTGGGTAAGAGTGAAATAATGTGTCTTTACTCAGCCTGAGCGATAAGATGTTAGTCCGCCAAATCTTGCTAAAACTCTACCCTGGTCTGGCTTGCTTGTGGCGATAGGTAAGATGTGTGTTCCCTGCTTGCTCTCAACCTCTGCCAAGATTCTTGGCACCAGATAAATTATAAATAGAAGAAAACGTCAGAATCTTAAGGACATTCACATTTGTCCTGACTTTGTGGTATAATCTGCAAGTCGATTAGTTGATAAATTGGATATACATGTAATGATTGCATGGTCCATTCGTGACAACAGCTTGTTAACTTAGAAAATGGAGTTCAAATCCTAGATTTCATTGCTAATTGAAGAGATATGTCCAGAAAAATCATATAGTCATTGAAAGTTACACTGTACAACAAATTATGAAGTTGACTATGCTAAATTCGAATTTTATAGCTAAAATTTCCCATCGCGTCAAATTTTCTCCTAAATTACCGACTTAATAACTATGGAATTTAAACCAATTTCCACGATACCATAAATTTATTTTGCTCCCAAAGTCAGATTAAATATGTCCATTGTAATTAATTCCTGAATATATAATGGATCGGCATGTTTGTTAGCATTATATAATGTATTAATCTATATTTTTGTATTTACTTCTTCGTTTATAAGACATCTCACGCTTCAGGTTCCAGCAGAAGTCAACTAGCATAGCTGAGCTCCATTTTTCCCTTATACCTGTTTTCCATTGACGCAATATCTTGATGGAACCGCTCTCCATGTTCATCACTCACATTTACTGTATTCTCTGGGAAGGAGGAGAGATGAGAATGAAGAATGTGTATCTTCGGTGACATACTGCATCGGAAATCTTGGTAGCATTTGATTAGGCTCTCCACTATACTCTCTCAGTGGGCCACTTAGTACTTTCCCAGAACTTCTTTGTATACAACTTTGAATGCATGCCAGGCTGCTAGCTCAGTTTCATCCATTGTTGCCTCGAAGTCCTCATCAGTTATAAGTTGATAAATCTGAGGGCTTATGAATATGGCTTGTTATGTTGCAGTACTTTGGTAAATTGCTTCATTAGGCCTACTTTTATATGCAGTTGTGGCAAAATGATTTTCTCCTTCTTAACTTGTGGCTCATGATTTACATCATGGCATCCTGGTGACATAGTTTCCTGAGGTGGCCATTCTGAGCATACATAATGTTCTGATCTGGCCCTGCTGTCCCACTTACAAAGGAAGCACATAAACTTGGTGTATCCAGTTTGTAGCCCATTATGTAGGGCTACTACTAGCGAGTCCGCACAAATTAGCCACACGTGCTCCTTGTAACTTATACGGTCTAGACTAAAAGCAAGGTTCTCATACGTTTCTCTTAAAATGCCTGACTGAGCAATTGGAACTGAAGGTATGGTGATCTTCCGAATGTGCAAGAGAACCGCATTTATGCTGTAAAGGGATGCATCTATGAACGACTTCTACTCATTTGGTTTATAGGTTAGCCCAAGGGCAGTGAATAGGTCATTACAAGTCAAATTGTTTTCCAAAATGAAGAATTACTGTAAATCTGCAGAACGCTTCCTAAATACTTTAATTCAAGCATCTTCATCCAACAGATTCCATTGTTGCGGACTTGAGGCCAGGACTTCACTTTGTTGCTTAGTAAGTGTTAGATCATGAACTAGATCATTGAGTTCAGGTCGGGTGATGGGGTGTGGTTTCTTGTCAGATTTACAACAGATGTGGACCCATATAACTATAAAAATATTGAGTGTACTTCATAATTTTCATAGGTTAGGTTGACAAATACCCTGGTCTGGCTTGCTTGTAGTGATAATAGGTAAGATGTGTATTTTTACCTATCACTACATTAAAATTATATCAAAATCCGTTCATAACTTTTAGAGTTGACAGTTTCGGTCCAAGAAATGGATGTTATATATTCCTTATCTACACACAAAATACACCTAGTAAAGGTTATTCTCATTTCTGTTTCTTTTTTTGTTATAGTGTTATTAGTTTTCATGCAAAAACTAAGCAGTTGAAATTACATCATGCACCAAATATACAACAAAGCACAAGATTTCCACTGGTTTTCATTGGCTCTTAATGAATCAATCTTAATGTCAGAACATTCAGTATTTTTTTTTTTTGAGAATCAATGTTGGCTTTGACGTGACAGAAGGACATTCTTCATTAAGGAGCGTGCATGGGCAGGGATGGACTGCAGGTGAAAACGTTTTCAAATGCATTTTCAGAGAGGAGGTAAAAATGTCGACAAAGTACAATCTGGTTTGGAAACGGCTTAAGTGTATTACAAGCGATAGAGGGAAAGTATTTGAGGTGTAGGAGAAGATTTCATTAGACAAGTCTACAAAGCTTATGATAGTATAGGATGAACAAAATCTAAGTGATTCACTTCATCATTCAACAGCAGTAAACAATTATGTCTGTCAAGTGAAAATGAGCCAATTTTATCAAGGGTGAATTTTATTTAGTTGCATACCATCAATCATCATTAGTTTCCAGTTTTCTTAGGAAATAAAAGGTGGATATAGCGATTTGCTGCACCGCACTGCTGTAAGATGGTTGGCGAATGGTTCAGTCATCTCACGATTGTTTTGTTTTGTTTTTGAACTTCAGATAGCGATTGACATTTTTTACGATTGAGAAAAATTTTGTTCAGTCGCTGCTTGTAAATGGTGAATGGTTATGGAAATTAGCTGACTTAATGATGCATCTTAATGAGTTCAATGTTAGATAACAAAGCGTCTCTCCCAATATGCTTGAATATTGGGATGTTGATGTATATTTCATTCAGTTATGTTTTTTTTTTTTTTTTGGTAATGGCCTTGAAGAATATTCTGGTATTCAAATATTTGTTCTTCTATAAGTGTTCACAATTAGATTTTTTTTTTCTCTTTCATACTGGTTCCTTCCATTTCCATTTCACTAATGAAAATTTATGTTGATAGAATTGATCTCAAAACAAGTATCGTGCTAAAGCTACTCTGAGACAAACTAAAGCTGAAACATTAACTCTTGATACCAACCCATCTGAGACTCCCTTTAGTTCTTCGATATAAAACGTAATATTTTCAAGCGTTTATATTGACAGTAAATTAAAACCTTCCATCATATTTTTATGTATACTCTTTTATCAAGTTATGTTTCAAAGAACAACTGAAAAGATAAGTTATTTTACTAACTCCTGCCAAATTCTTGATTATTTTAAAAATTCACAGAAGTATGTAGATTGTGTTTCATTATAAATATGATAATGAAAGAGTGAAATTACATTTAGACTTTGAAGGCACACACACACACACACACACACAAACACACACACACACACACACACACACACACACACACATTTACACCCCTACACCATACAAGATATCCCAGTGATAAACTACAGCATTGTTATCTGAAATGGACTGTATTTCTATTCACGAGTGAGATTTTACTTCATCCATTGATGCAACACTGCCAATATTATTTATAGAACTGGCAGCGAGCTGGCAGAAAAGTTGGCACGCCGAGTGAAAAGCTTAGCGGTATTTCATCTGCCGTTACGTTCTGAGTTCAAATTCCGTCAAGGTCGACTTTGCCTTTCATCCTTTCGGGGTCGATTAAATAAGTACCAGTTACGCACTGGAGTCGATATAATAGACTTAATCCGTTTGTCTGTCCTTGTTTGTCCTCTCTGTGTTTAGCCCCTTGTGGGTAGTAAAGAAATAGGTATTTCATCTGCCGCTATGTTCTGAGTTCAAATTCCGCCGAGGTCGACTTTGCCTTTCATTCTTTCGGGGTCGATTAAATAAGTACCAGTTACGCACTGGAGTCAATATAATCGACTCAATCTGTTTGCCTGTCGTTGATTGTCCCCTGTGTATGTAGTAAAGAAATAAGAATCGTGGGCATGCCAGACAAAATGCTTTGCGGCATTTCGTCCGCCTTTATGTTCTGAGTTCAAATTCCGCTGAGGTCGAATTTGCCTTTCATCCTTTCATAGTCTATAAAATAAGAACCAGTTGAACACTGAGATTGGTGTAATCGACTTACCCCTAACACGAAATTGCTGGCCTAGTGCCAAAATTTGAAACCGATATTATTTATAGAATTCCAGGTGAACTTAGTATCCATTGGACCTAGAGCGAGTCTGTGACAATACTAGAGTCTATAAGAAACTTAGCCCAGTACTCTACTATATTTCATATTTCAATATCCCACACTATAAGTACCAGTTACACACTGGGGTCGATGTAATCGACTTAATCCCTTTGTCTGTCCTTGTTTGTCCCCTCTATGTTTAGCCACCACCACCCCTGTGGGCGATAAAGAAATAAATATCCCACACTGTGGTATATATATATCAAAACTACGTAATTTTCTATTTCCAGGTTGGGTCCTTGAACGCTTGTTTCATGGCTAAACGTGGATTTAAGGTTTCACTGTATGAATTACGTAAAGGTAAGGGTTTCAATTTCTCTATCATCATTGTTTGCTATCATCACTTCATCACTATCATCATCATACCAACAACCTTCAACATTGTCATTGTTGCCATTGTTGTTGCCAGCATCATCATCATCATCATCAGTGTCGTCGTCAAGATAAAACAATGCTTAAATAATATTAAAAATATAAGTATATGCCATGATGACCCCTAAATTGTTAAAATGCGTTCTAATTATCTTTGAGGAGCTCTGACAAAACTAAGGTACCGATCTTAAAGGTCTGTTGATCTTAGATATAACTAGAAAGTGTACACTTTACACCTAACCCATAGCTTTGGACTGTATAGAGATGACAGGTTAATGATTTCACATGGACAGATTTAGAAAGAATGTGATAAGAATATTAGGTACTGGTGGGGTTAAAATGGAAATTTATCTGTACTCTCTTCTATTATCATTCATTCATCAATATATATACAGTTTGATTTGAAAACCCCACAAGAATGGGGGAAAGAGCTAATATATGATCTAAGTTATATATAAAAAATGTAATATACAAATAAATATCTGTAAATACAAACCATCCGATTTTCTGAGTACCTCATTTCTTCTAATATATATATATATATATATATATATATATATATATATATATATATATATATATATATATATAATATATATATATATAGATATATATATATATATATTATATATATATATATATATATATATATATATTTATATATATATATATAATATATATATATATATATATATATATTTATATATATATCTGTTTACATATTTATTGGCTGATTTCATTCATTTACTTGCACCACTTAAGCACATGTTTGTTATCATTTGATAAATAAATATAATGGAATGTTTACTACCTGATGTTTGTCGATTTTATATCCTCTCTGTTTTCCTATTTGCCTTATATATATAATCATTGTTTAACGTCCGCTTTCCACACTAGCATGGGTTGGACGATTTGATTGAGGGCTGGCGAACCAGATGGCTGCACCAGGATCCAATCTTGATCTGGCAGAGTTTCTACAGCTGGATGCCCTTCTTAACGCCAACCACTCCAAGAGTGTAGTGGGTGCTTTTTATGTGCCACCGGCACGGGGCCAGTCAGGCGGTACTGGCCACGACCTCACTCAAATCATTTTACACATGCCATCGACACAAATGCCAGTAAGGCGATGCTGGTAACGATCAAGCTCGAATGGTGCCTTTTACGTGCCGCTGGCACGGAGGTCAGATAGACACTCTGGCAACGATCATGCTCGGATGGTGCTCTTAATATCCCACCAGCACAGGGCTCAAGTGCCAGCAAGGCAACGCTGGTAACGATCACATTCGAATGGTGCCTTTTATGTGCATGGAAGCCGGTTAGCCGCTCTGTCAACGATGACACTCGTATGGTGCTCTTTGCACCCCACTAGCACGGATGTCAGTCATCGAATTTGATTTTGATGTTGATTTCACTTGCCTCAACAGGTATTCGCAAGCAGACTTTTATTATTCAAAGAAGGAAAAGGTACGCATAAGTGCGCTGGTTACGCTCCTGGCATAGGCCACGAGGTTATGGTCACATTTGGCTTGCCAGGTTTTCTCAAGCACAGCATATTTCCAAAAGTCTTGGTCACTAATCATTTCCTTGGTGAGGCCTAAAGTTCGAAGGTTGTGCTTCACCACCTCGTCCCAGGTCTTACTGGGTCAACCTCTTCCACAGGTTCCCTCAACCGCTAGGTGTGGCACTTTTTCACATAGCTATCCTCATCCATTCTTGCCACATGACCATACCAGCGCAGTCATCTCTCTTGCACACCACATCTGATGCTTCTTAGGTCCAACATTTCTCTCAAGGTACTTACACTCTGTCGAGTATGCACACTCACATTACACATCCATCAGATCATACTGGCTTCATTCCTTGCGAGCTTACGCATGTCCTCAGCAGTCACAGCCCATGTTTCACTGCCATGTAGCATGGCTGTTCATACACAAGCGTTATACAGTCTACCTTTTACTCTGAGCAAGAGGCTCTTTGTCACCATCAGAGGTAAGAGCTCTCTGAACTGTGTTCAAGCTATTCTTATTCTAGCAGCTACACTTTCAGTGCACCCTCCCCTGCTACTGACTTGGTCACCTATATAACGGAAGCTATCCACTACTTCTAGTTTTTCTCCCTGGAATGTGGCGGAAGTTGTTCTCTGCACATTTTCAGTGTTTTTTGCTCCCGAGCATCTGCCACATACAAAAACTATCTTTCCAGTTAGCCTTCCTTTGATATTACTGCACCTCTTATGTGTTCATAGCTTACACTGGGTACTTCTTATAGAGTTTCTACTTATGCCTCTACTACAGATTGATCAGGGCCATCTACCTGAAGGGATTTGTGGTTTATCTGCCTTCCTACTTATTAGGACTTTAGTTTTAGCTAGGTTGGTTCTAAGGCCCTTCGATTCTAATCGTTGTTTCCACACTTGAAACTTCTCCTCTAGTTCTGATAGCGACTCAGCAATTAGAGCAAGGTCATCAGCACAGAGGAGCTCCCAGGGGCATCCTATGTTATTGCCTGGAAGACTATAATATATATATTATATATATATATATATAATATATATATTATATATATATATATATATATATATATAATATATATATATATATATATATATATATAGATATATATATATATATTATATATATATATATATATATATATCTGTTTACATATTTATTGGCTGATTTCATTCATTTACTTGCACCACTTAAGCACATGTTTGTTATCATTTGATAAATAAATATAATGGAATGTTTACTACCTGATGTTTGTCGATTTTATATCCTCTCTGTTTTCCTATTTGCCTTATATATATAATCATTGTTTAACGTCCGCTTTCCACACTAGCATGGGTTGGACGATTTGATTGAGGGCTGGCGAACCAGATGGCTGCACCAGGATCCAATCTTGATCTGGCAGAGTTTCTACAGCTGGATGCCCTTCTTAACGCCAACCACTCCAAGAGTGTAGTGGGTGCTTTTTATGTGCCACCGGCACGGGGCCAGTCAGGCGGTACTGGCCACGACCTCACTCAAATCATTTTACACATGCCATCGACACAAATGCCAGTAAGGCGATGCTGGTAACGATCAAGCTCGAATGGTGCCTTTTACGTGCCGCTGGCACGGAGGTCAGATAGACACTCTGGCAACGATCATGCTCGGATGGTGCTCTTAATATCCCACCAGCACAGGGCTCAAGTGCCAGCAAGGCAACGCTGGTAACGATCACGCTCGAATGTTGCCTTTTAAGTGCCACTGGTACGGAAGCCGGTTAGCCGCTCTGTCAACGATGACACTCGTATGGTGCTCTTTGCACCCCACTAGCACGGATGTCAGTCATCGAATTTGATTTTGATGTTGATTTCACTTGCCTCAACAGGTATTCGCAAGCAGACTTTTATTATTCAAAGAAGGAAAAGGTACGCATAAGTGCGCTGGTTACGCTCCTGGCATAGGCCACGAGGTTATGGTCACATTTGGCTTGCCAAGTTTTCTCAAGCACAGCATATTTCCAAAAGTCTTGGTCACTAATCATTTCCTTGGTGAGGCCTAAAGTTCGAAGGTTGTGCTTCACCACCTCATCCCAGGTCTTACTGGGTCAACCTCTTCCACAGGTTCCCTCAACCGCTAGGGTGTGGCACTTTTTCACATAGCTATCCTCATCCATTCTTGCCACATGACCATACCAGCGCAGTCATCTCTCTTGCACACCACATCTGATGCTTCTTAGGTCCAACATTTCTCTCAAGGTACTTACACTCTGTCGAGTATGCACACTCACATTACACATCCATCAGATCATACTGGCTTCATTCCTTGCGAGCTTACGCATGTCCTCAGCAGTCACAGCCCATGTTTCACTGCCATGTAGCATGGCTGTTCATACACAAGCGTTATACAGTCTACCTTTTACTCTGAGCAAGAGGCTCTTTGTCACCATCAGAGGTAAGAGCTCTCTGAACTGTGTTCAAGCTATTCTTATTCTAGCAGCTACACTTTCAGTGCACCCTCCCCTGCTACTGACTTGGTCACCTATATAACGGAAGCTATCCACTACTTCTAGTTTTTCTCCCTGGAATGTGGCGGAAGTTGTTCTCTGCACATTTTCAGTGTTTTTTGCTCCCGAGCATCTGCCACATACAAAAACTATCTTTCCAGTTAGCCTTCCTTTGATATTACTGCACCTCTTATGTGTTCATAGCTTACACTGGGTACTTCTTATAGAGTTTCTACTTATGCCTCTACTACAGATTGATCAGGGCCATCTACCTGAAGGGATTTGTGGTTTATCTGCCTTCCTACTTATTAGGACTTTAGTTTTAGCTAGGTTGGTTCTAAGGCCCTTCGATTCTAATCTTTGTTTCCACACTTGAAACTTCTCCTCTAGTTCTGATAGCGACTCAGCAATTAGAGCAAGGTCATCAGCACAGAGGAGCTCCCAGGGGCATCCTATGTTATTGCCTGGAAGACTATAATATATATATATATATATATCTAATCAATATAGGGTGGCCGTTCCTTGATTGTGATATATATATATATATATACTTCTTCCTGCTCGTGTGTGACACTTCTGTCAGGCAGTCGCCATGATAGATCGTTAGACACTACACACATTTTTTCTCTCCTTGTTTTTTCTGTGTCCCTTTCTGTAGAAGAGCGTAGGCTCGAAATGTAAAAGACTTTTTCTATTCCTGAGCGTTATACTAATACATCTGTTTACTTTGTACACCACCTGTCTTCGTCTTCTGTTTTTTTTTGTGAATTCTCCCTATATATCACACGCTCATGTGGTCGCACATGTTGATCCTGTCATTTCTTACCACACACGAACTTCTCCACCGGACTCTCTATCTACCCTCTACGGATTCCCATTTGGACATTTACCCTCCGGCTGTACTCCTCCTACCTACGGATCACTGTGGACTCTACTCTTGATGAGAAATCCTTGCAATACACCACAACGTCAAAACCTGTGAACGTTACGTAAAACTGTTATTATTATCATTACTTTATTTTTATACTTTCTAAACATCCTTGCATTTTCTGGTCTTATCTCCCCTACTTCTTCCCTCTCATGTGTCACAATGATAGATCATTAGCCACTACACACATTTTTTCCTCTCCTTATTTCTCTCTTTGTTTTTTCTGTGTCCCTTTCTGTAGAAGAGCGTAGGCTCGAAACGTAAAAGACTTTTTCTATTCCTGAGCGTTATTCTAATACATCTGTTTGTTTTGTACACCACCTGTCTTTGTCTTTTGTTTTTTCGTGAATTCTCCCTATATATATATATATATATATATATATATATATAAATATATATTATATATATGTGTGTGTATGTATATATATATGTATGTATGTGTGTATATATATATACAATAATGATAATATAAAGGAATATTATTCCAAACAAGCCACACACACAGGTATATAGAGATATCTAAACACACATGCACATATATGTGTGTGTGTTAGTTAGTTAGTTAGTTAATTTGGCTCAAAAGCAAATAGCAAGGCCATGTAGGGGGACATGGAGTTAAGTACAGGGTGGTGTTCATGTAAAGAGTTCAGGCCACTTGAGGTCAAGGGAGGCTTTGAACAAAGCGGTCGTCGGCATCTTCACCATCTCGTCTGGCAGCTTGTTCCACGGATCCGCAACCCGGACGGAGAAAGCTCCTCTCCTTCGATTGAGATGAAATCGTCGCAGGTAGAGCTTTTCGGAATGACCCCGCAGCCGACGCTCTGGAGCAGGAGTGAAGAACAGCTCTTTCGAGAGGTTACACTTTCCGCTTATGATGTTGTGGGCGAGAATGAGATCACCACGGCGGCGGCGTTTTTCAAGAGAATAAAGGTCGAGCGTCCTCAGCCTTTCTTCGTAGGACAAATTTTTGAGACCATGAACCATGCAGGTAGCCAGCTTCTGGACTCTTTCGAGATGCTGTATGTCTTTGAGGAGATAAGGAGAAGAGGCTTGAATCCCATACTCCAATATGGGTCTCACCAGCGTGACATAGAGTGGTAGGAATATGGCTGCTGTGAGCATTCCGAATGACCGTCGAATCAAGAACAGAATTCCGCGTGCTTTGTTGGCAGCATGGACGCACTGGGCCGAAGGCGAAAAGGAGGAATCCACCAAGATACCTAGGTCCTTTACCTGATCGGTCCTCTCCAGCAGCAGACGACCTGGCTCGAAATCAAGTTGAGTTGCAGAGTAGAGCTGACAGGCAGATGACAGCACTTTGACACGTTCAGACACAGGTCCCAATTGTTAGACCACTTCCAAATTTGGTGGAGGCATCGACGAAGATCCTCTATATTACCGCGAGGAGCGACCAGTTTGATATCGTCGGCAAATAGAAGGGTGTGTTGCGTGAGGTCGTCGGGCAAGTCATTTATGAAGACTAAGAACAACAAGGGCCCAAGCACTGAACCTTGAGGCACGCCACTGCTCGCACTGGAGACGTCGGACCGCGAACCATTAACTTGGACTTGGAAGGAGCGATCTGAGAGGAAGGCACCAACCCATCGTACAATATCCGGATGGAAACTATATGCTTGAAGCTTGACAAGCAATAGGCGGTGGTTTACCGAGTCAAAAGCTTTGGCAAAGTCCAGTAAAACGATGTCAACAGCATCACTATCATCGAGGATGCACGTCACCAATTCTTCCATTACTAGTAGGTTGGTCAAGCATGATCTCTTTGGCACGAAGCCGTGTTGGGAATCAGAGATAGAGGCAGTGTTTAGGAGGTGGAGCATCATACTTTTCTTAAGGATGGTTTCGAACATCTTGCTGATAATTGATGTAAGGGAAACCGGTCGGTAGTTAAGCGGGTCTTCGCGGCTCCCTTTCTTGAAAATTGGGCAGATTATCGCTGTTCTCCAGTCTGCAGGTATAACACCCATCGCCAATGACATATTGAATAGTCGTGTTATGGTATTTACAGAGAAAGAAATAGAAGGATGTACATATATGTAGATATGACTATATAATGCATATGTATATAAATATATATAAATGCTAATATAAGCGTATAAAATATTTCCATCACATACACACACACACACACACACACACACACATTTATAAATAATGTCAATTATTTTTGTATTTTTCAGACATCAGAAAAGAAACCCATGTAAGTGGCCGGAGTATAAACTTGGCCCTTTCTGAACGGGGTTTGTCAGCACTAAATGAGGTGGGGCTGCGAGAGAAGGTCAGACCCTTTGGCATCCCTATGTATGCGCGGATGATACACAATAGGGATAGCACCAAGAAGAGGATCCCCTATGGCAGAGAAAATCAAGTAAGTTGGTTGATGACTATTATGGTGATTATTATGATGTTGATGGTGTTGATAAATATTGTGATGGTGGTGATGGTGGTGATGATGTTGACAGTGGTGATGATGTTGGTGGTGATGATGGTAATGTTGGTGAGGGGGAGTTAGCAATCATGAAATGGTAATCATAACAGATCAACCTTGACTGAGCAGATCAATGATTAAACCATTCCAGTCATGACCATCCCATCTACTTTCATGCAATGTGCACTCCATATTACATTATACAACTTTTTTTAAGGTGATAGGATTTGATTTGAGGTAGATTTGGTTGTTATTTCTAGCTACTGGAATAAGTACACAGAGGCTTCCTCGTTAAACTGTGGATATGATGGAGGTTTTAATAATTGTGATATTGGTGTTGTTGCTATTGTTGTTTGACTCCAGGTTAGCCTTGATTGAGCAGACTGAAGCATTCCAGCTGTAGCAGTTCCTTGTTTTGAATGACTAGCTTATGCTCCAAAGTGTCCTGCCTTTTGCTAATATAGGATTTGGTGGCTATTTCTTGCAAGTCAATTCAACACATATACGTTCCTTCACTGGTGATGGTGCAGGTAATGGTGATACTGTTGATGATGATGATGATGATGATGATGATGATGATGATGGTGGTGGGTGGTGGTGGTGGTGGTGGTGGTGGTGGTGGTGATGGTGGTGGTGGTGGTGGTGGTGGTGGT
>NC_043002.1:21212725-21272725 GCF_006345805.1 Octopus sinensis | reverse complement strand
CGTCGGCGACTAAACCGGCAGCCCCACCAAGCTTGCTTGGTGAGGAGGGTGTTTATTGGACACCCTGCGGGATGAAAAACAAAACCCGTCAAAGGATGGAGGAACTCTTGAGAGTCAATGGCCATCCAATAAATGTCTTAAGGCTGGATCATGCACGGGGACATAGAAATAATCGGACTGAATACCCGATCGCGCGGTTAAACCATTGGGATTGAAGGACTCCTAGCCTTTGTTAGGGCATCCTTCTAGGAGAAGGTAACTCAGGTAACTGGGATAACTCCGACATAAAACCTGCGGCTCAGTGGTTACCGATGATGTTAACTTGTTCTTCTTTTCGGATTATGGCTGCTGTTGCTTAGTGAGTGGGATTGACTCAGTGCACAGCCTTTCCTCACTTAAAAAAAAATCTTCTTGCACAGGCATTGCACAATAACAACATTGATTAAGCTTCGTGCAATAGCCATACTCGATAACAAGGGGGCAGCCACCATGTATGTATGTATGTATGTATGTATATTCTTCTACTCTTTTACTTGTTTCAGTCATTTGACTGTGGCCATGCTGGAGCACCACCTTTATTCAAGCAAATCAACTAGTACTTATTCGGTTGTTGATGTTGGGGGGACAAACACTGACACACAACACACACACACACACACACACACACACACACACAACACACACACACACATATATATATATATACATACATTCAGTTTCCGTCTGCCAAATCTACTCCCAGAACCATGTGGTTGGTAAGCAAGCTACTTATCACACAGCCACTCCTTCAACTATATTTGAAGAAGGAGAGAGAGAGAGAGAGAGAGAGAGAGAGAGAGAGAGAAAGAGAGAGAGAGAGGTACATTGATGGCTAGATAGACACCTGTATGTATGCCACACAACTATATGTGTTGTGCAACATAAAATATATATTGGTTATTTCGTACTGCAATATGAGACAAAGATGGATGCTCGTAGATCAAATATATAACTCATAGTTACATGTCAAATAAAACATAGATTCTTGAAGAATGAAAATGTGACATGTAAAAATCTAATATACAATAAGGTTACTGGTTAGATCAGCAACAGAACATTATACATTTATCAGGATCTCTCTTTTAATTAAAATAAGCTACAGGGTATTTGTTGACATGTTTTCATTCAGTAAACATTTCAGATCACATTTTTTTTTACAGTAATTATTTGAAATCTCAACTTTATTTAAAACAAACTCATGAACATGAGTATGAGTATAATGATGATGATGATGATGATGACGACGACAAAAATGACATGGTTACTGTTCCAAAAATGCTATTTATTTGAAGTGGATATGGTTTGGGGAATTAACTCCATCACACAGCATCTGTCTCAGCTGAAGCGATATATATATAAATATATATATATAAATATATATATATATATATAATCCTGATTAAAATAAAATGATGACAATGTGGATGATAATGACGATGACAATGACAACAACGATGATGGGGATGATGAAGGTCATAGTAGTGATAATGAGGATGAA
Source organism: Octopus sinensis (assembly GCF_006345805.1). Taxonomy (NCBI): domain Eukaryota; kingdom Metazoa; phylum Mollusca; class Cephalopoda; order Octopoda; family Octopodidae; genus Octopus; species Octopus sinensis. The sequence goes on along the minus strand of NC_043002.1, from coordinate 21,271,188 downwards.
GAGCAGAAGGAAGGGGGTGGAGGTGGGTGAAGGTGAGGGTGAAGACAATTATGATGATGATGATGATGATGATGATGTTGAAATTGAAGGTCATAGTGGGGATAATGGGGAAGAGGAAAGGAAGGAAGGAGAGGAGGCAGTGAAGGTGAGGGTGAAGCTGATGATGATGATGAATTCAATTGACAATGTATTATCTTCTGTTAAGCTTCTTAAAAGAATTATATGACTAAAGGGAGAGAACAAAGCAACAACAACAACAACATCAGCAACAGCAAAAACAATAATAACAGTGACAGATGCTATATTTGAAGCTCTTCCTGCCACCCTGTCATCATCATCACCATCATCACAACCACCATTACTACCACCTTCACCACATCTGTATGTACTACCAACACTACTACTACTACTACTACTACTACTACTACTACTACTACTACTACTAATAATAATAATAATAATAATAATAATAATAATGGGGGAGCATCATAGCCATGTGTTGAGAGGGATTCTTTGGGGTTTGAATAATTCACCTCTGGAAACATGGGTGTTTCGTTCAACACCCTTAACCCTTTAGCATTTAAACCGGCCATATCCGGCCAAAAATATTCTACCTGTTTTATGTTCAAACTAGCCATATTTGGTCTCTCACACCAACCCTACAATATTGTTTAAAAAATTAACAGCTACCTCATCAAAATCTCATAGCTACAAGATAATGCATGATTAATTCAAAACAATGTAGATGAAGAAGCATTAATTTTGGCAGAATAATGCAAACACTAAAGGGTTAAACAATCCTTATTCAGAGACCTTTCGAGTGGGATGGGTTACTCGACCTGAAGAAAATTCTAACTGGTCCCCACCTGCAAGGTCATGTGCTGTTTATCTTGATATGAGATCACCATGTCGCGCCCATATGGTTGTGATGCATGTGCCTAGTGTACCCTTATCAGACGGGTAGTCATGATGGGTATACTGGGCTTCGTATATATTACCCCAGTGTCACTTTGATGGCATGCACTGCTCTCTCACTCAATAATAATAATAATAATAATAATAATAATAATAATAATCATAATAATCCCTTCTACAAAAGGCACAAGGTCTGAAATTTTGGGGGAGGGTTCTAGTCAGCTACATCAACCTCAGCATTTCACTGTTACTTAATTTATCGACTCCGAAAGAATGAAAGGCAAGGTCGACCTCGGTGGAATTTGAACTCAGAACGTAGAGATCAGTGAAATGCTGCTAAGCATCTTGCCCAGCATGCTAATGATTCTGCAAGTTTGCCATCTTAATAATAATAATAGTAATAATAATAATAATAATAATAATAATAATAATATAATAATAATAATAATAATAGTAATAACAACAACAACAATAATAATAATAGTAATAATAATAATAATAATAATAATGATAATAATAATAATTTTGCAGAATGACCCAAGTTGGTTCAGGGAGAATATAAAAATTGATATCATGGCCAAGTTGAGAAAGTTTTGCACTGGAAACCCTGTCAGAAATGAGGGTTTGAAGCTGGAAGTACTTGGTATAAAGAGTACATGAGTTGGAAAATGCAAGATTTAAATGGATAAAAAAACAGAAAGTAATAAGCCAGATATAACTTTAATAGACAAGGAAAAGCAAATTTGCTTACTGATTGATCCATCGTGTCCATTTTATTCCAGAATTGTGAAGAAGAAGTGAAAAATTAAAAAATATATATAACTCCCTTAAAATTTGAGATTGCAAGAATTTAGAATACGAAAACTAAAGATTGTGCCTGTAATAGCTGGTGCATTAGGAACTGTGAGTAAAGATACAGACAAATGGTTGAAGGAGATTGGAATGTAATGTCCTGTAGAGCTTCTACTGAAAGTTTGCCTCTTAGGAACAGGGAAGATAATAAGAAGCGTTTTGAGCACATGAAAGATTGCTGAAAGCTTATGGATATGTAAGGTTACAGGTGGTAACTGGATACCTACATAAATTCTATAAGGAATAATATCAATCCTGAGTCAGGTTGAAGAGTCTTATAATAATGCAAGTAATTGCATTACTTAGTTTGTCGGTAATGCTTTCATGTTTATTTATGCGCCCTTTTCAAGCCTAGCCAAGCTCATGGGCCTGGTTTCTCGGTTTCTGTGGATGTGTTCACCTCAGCTGGATGGGACGCCAGTCCCTCACAGCGTTACTCAAGAAATAGGAAGGAAGATTGAGAGAAAGTTGGGGTGAAAGAGTACAACAGGGGTTGTCACCACTCCCTGCCGGAGCTTCGTGGAGCTTTAGGTGTTTTCGCTCAATAAACACATACAACACCCGGTCTGGGAATCGAAACCACGATCCTCCAACTGCGAGTCCGCTGCCCTAACCACTGGGCCACTGTGCCTCCATTGCTTTCATGTAATTAGAGAAAAAGCAGGAGAGAAAAGCGTCCATGATGTGAGGTAGAGGGAATGTAATTGTGACTCTTTCAGGTGATTAGTTGAAGGGAAAAAGAGGAGAAAGAAAAAGGTGAGAAAAAAAGGGGATAAGGCAAAGAGGGATAATGAAAAAGAGGGAGAGAGAAGTGTCCATGATGTGAGGTAGGGGAAATGTAATATTCATTACATGGTTAAAAAAAAGTTAGTTGAAGGTAGAGGAGGAGAGTTAAAATATAATTTTAGCAGAGGGGTGATGTTCTGATGGCGAGGTTAAAGAAAGGCACAGTGAGAAGGGGAGGGAGAGAGAGAAGGGAGAAAGACAATGATGGTGGTGGTGGATGGCAGATATATGCAATTCAATTAAAGCTTGTATCATATGTACTGGGGATATTTTTTTTGTTTATAAGAAAAATAGAAAAATAAGAGTGAATATTTATTTTATGAGTATTGTGTATTAAGTCTATAAAATTGTACATAAAGTATATAAAGATATTTAAACATAATCAAATAGGGTAATAAAATAAATTATTATTACCAGTGGCCTAGCACAAAAGACAAATTAGTCATTAGACTATATATTTTTCGTATAGAAATATAATAAAAGGCTTCCAAATAAGGAAGCGTAGTGCTAGAAACACAAAAAGGGATAAATTCATGAAAGGAATGAAAATTAAAAACATTTACCATCTCAGCTATATCCCAGACCGAACGGTTTCTACCTATTTTTAGCAAACACAGAATATATTTGCCAGGCCAGGTTCTTCAGTGGGAAGCCTTCGTAATCCTAGATGCACAGACTGTTAGAAGCACATGTAGATCTAACGGTTTGTATATCCTAACTTTTCAAACCTTTGCGCAGACGCAAAACATACCCGGCGAACAGAGAGGATGCTGGTAAAAAATTTACGAACAAATTTATCAAGCAATATTTAAACATAATCAAATAGGGTAATAAAATAAATTATTACCAGTGGCCTAGCACAAAAGACGAATTAGTCATTAGACTATATATTTTTCGTATAGAAATATAATAAAAGGCTTCCAAATAATGAAGCGTAGTGCTAGAAACACAAAAAGGAATAGTATATAAAGTGTATATTCAAAGTGCATTAAGTAATCATTGTATTTCATTTTCTTTCACTTTTCAATGAGCAGCAGATGAGTGACTATCTTTTGATACAGACAAAACCACAGGCTGCACTTTCAGGTTTTTGGGATAAAATTTTCAGAAATAACCCAATAGGTTTACCATTATTTCCATGAATTCACAGGTCCCACTAGTAATTCCGTGAATTCACAGGTCCCGCTAGTAATTATGTGAATTCACATGTCCTACTAGTAATCCCATGAATTCACAGGTTTCGCTAGTAATTCCATGAATTCACAGGTCCCACTAGTAATTCTGTGAATTCACAGGTCCCCACAGGTCCTACTAGTAATTCCGTGAATTCACAGGTCTGGCTAGTAATACCATGAATTCACAGGTCCTACTAGTAATTCCTTGAATTCACAGGTCCTGCTAGTAATTCCTTGAATTCACAGGTCCTGCTAGTAATTCCGTGAATTCACAGGACCCACTAGTAATTCCATGAATTCACAGGTCTCACTAGTAATTCTACAAATTCACAGGTCCTGCTAGTAATTCCGTGAATTCACAGGTCCCATTCGTAATTCTGCAAATTTACAGGTCCTACTAATAATCCCATGAATTCACAGGTACCCCGGTGCTTAACTAAATGATGAAAGGCAAAGTGAAACTTTGCAGAATTTGAACTTTGAACGTAGAGATGGATAAAATGACAACTGCAAGAATAATGCCCCCCTAAAACCACTATCACTTCAGTTACCATGACTACCAGTAAAACTACCACCAACACCATTACCTAGCCACTACAACAACCACCACCACTACACCTATCATAATGACTAGTTCAACTATGAACTAGCAGCAGTGCATCTATATCAGGCATCGGCAAACTTTTTTGAGAACTTGGCCACATGACATGGCTCATCATTAGGTGGGCCACATGAGACATGGCTCATCATTAGGTGGGCCACGTGAGACATGGCTCATCATTAGGTGGGCCACATGAGACATGGCTCATCATTAGGTGAACCACATGACACATGGCTCATCATTAAGTGGGCCACATGAAAATGGCTCATCATAAAATTCAAAGTAATTTTTAATTAAGCGTGCCATTTTGAAAGTCCTGTGGGCCACATGTGACCCAAAGGCCACAGTTTGCCCATGACTGAGAGTCAGTATAGCTTCTATATTGACTCTCAATCTGCTTGAAATAGCAGCCAAATCTTATTCGTAGTCATAGACTGATTCACTAATCCTGAAAACAAGACATAGTGGTCATGGTTGGAATGCCTATGAATTTAGGTCTGTTCAGTCAGGGCTGACCTATGGTTAAACAACACCAGTAACAACAACAAACAACAACCAGTACAACTACCATTACTGCAGTTAATGACACTATTGGAAGTGCAAATCACCACTGCTACCACTACTATAAAACACTATCATCATCATCATCACTGCTACAACCGCCAGAACCATCATCACTATAGTAACAACTACAACAGCTACAGCTGTGAGTACCATCCATACTACAATTACCAACGTCCCCATCAGTGAGATCAGCACTGTTGTAAGTAACATGACCTCTTCTATTGCTAATACCTCACCAATGCTACCAACAGTGCTGTTACCACCACCACCACCACCACCACCACCACCACCATAACTACTACAACCATTGCAACCACCACCATCATTGTCATCATTATCACCACCACCACCACCACCACCACCACCACCACTACCACCATCATCATAGCTACAACAACCACTACACTCACCACTGCGACTGCAACTGCCACTACCGCTGTCACCATAACTACCACCGACACTGCAACCATCACCACAAACACCACTAACACCACCACCACCAACCACCACCACCATCACCACCACCACCACTACCTTCACCACCATTACAATAGCTACAACACCTTCCACTTTCTCATTATCAGCACCACTATGGAAAAGTTCAGGTTGTCCAAAACAAAAACAAGAACAGGAACAAGAAGAAAAAAGAACAACAACACTAGTAACAACAACAACAACAACAATAACAACAATGACAACATCAACTGCAGCAACAGCAACAGGAGTAGCAACAACAACAACAATAACAACAACATCAACAGAAGTAACAGCAACAGTGACAGAGCCTGTCTTAACCTATTTCACTCATTATCCTCTTACTGACAGTGTGATGGTGGTAGTTGTGGGGTGTCTACTGTGACCTCTACCATGGTTTGTAGTGGTGGTGGCGGTGGTGGTGGTGGTGGCGGTGGTGGTGGCGGTGGTGGTGGTGGTGGTAAGGATATTGGTCTTGTTGTTAATACCCAAGTCAACCCTAATCCCGTACAACCAGGATAAAGCGGACGGGCCCAACCAGGACCATCATGTCTCTTTTTAAAGAAATCTTGAACTACATTATCAAACATACCCTTCTTTTTTTTTCATGACGATGAGCTTTACTTTGAGTCAATTTTTGCTATTATTTCTAGCAAATAGAGTTACTAGGTATAAGCTTCTTTTACAGAACATTTATTACTCCTGGAAGCAGGGGTTGCATAACAAAAAGCAGTATCATTGTTAAAGGTAAGGCAGTGAGCTGGCAGAATCCCAGCTCTGTCTGGCCCCGTGTCGGTGGCACGTAAAAGCACCATCCGTTCGTGGCCGTTCGCCAGCTCTGTCTGGCACCTGTGCAGGTGGCATGTAAAAAACACCCACTACACTCGCGGAGTGGTTGGCGTTAGGAAGGGCATCCAGCCGTAGAAACACTGCCACATCTGACTGGGCCTGTCGAAGCCTTCCAGCTTCACAGACCCCAGTTGACCCGTCCAACCCATGCTAGCATGGAAAGCGGACGCTAAATGATGATGCAGGTGTGACTGTGGTAAGAAACTTGCTTCCCAACCACATGGTTGTATGTATGTATGTATGCGTGCATGTATATGTTTGTGTGTCTGTGTTTGTCCCCCCAACATTGCTTGACAACCAATGCTGGTGTGCTTACATCCCCATCACATAGCGGTTCGGCAAGAGAGACTGATAGATTAAGTACTAGGCTTTCAAAGAATAAGTCCCAGGGGTAGATTTGCTCGACTAAAGGCAGTGCACCAGCATGGCCGCAGTCAAATGACTGAAACAAATAAAAGAATAAAAGAATAAGGAACTATGCAACCACTCTGGAGTGGGTGCAATGAGATAATGCATCCATTACATTCTGTAGAGTGGTTGGTGATAGGAAAGGCATCCAGCTGTAGACACCAAAACAAATGCCATGTACAAGTATCAGTTAAGTCTCTGGGAGTAGTGGTTCCAAATACCTGTGATGACCCATCCAACCCATGCCAGCATGGAAAGCAGGCATGAAATAATATTGATGCTGTTGATGAAGATCATAATGATAATGACAATGGTGATGATAATGGTGGTGGTGGGGGGGGGAGATCAGTGGTGGTAGCAGTTATGATGATGATGATGATAATGACAATGTTGATGATAATGGTGGTGGTGGGGAGATCAGTGGTGGTGGTGGTGGTGGTGGTAGCAGTTATGATGATGATGATGATGATGATGAAGATGACAATGTTGATGATAATGGTGGTGGTGGGGAGATCGATGGTGGTGGTGGTGGGGAGATCGATGGTGGTGGTGGTGGTAGCAGTTATGATGATGATGATGATGATGATGATGATGACAATGTTGATGGTAACAGTAGTGGTGGGGAAATCAGTGGTGGGGTTGGTGGTGGTGGTTGTGGTGGTGATGTGTAGGTTTAAACATTAGATTCATGACAAAAGAACTGTGCTCTCATTTCATATGCAATAACAGCCTACTAATTGAATCTGGATTTCAGTTCTCTGTTTTTGTGAATCAAGACAAAATCTAGAAGTTACATGAAGCCATAGGTAGACCTGCTGATTACAGTCAGCGAGAAAGTTCTACACTTTTGCTGAGGCTATGCATGAGAAGCAGCCACAAAGAAATCAGTGAATTTTCTGTTCCCATTTATGATTGAGTTAATTCAGTTCACATATGCATTTGATACATCGAGTTGAAAGCTAATTTTATTTTTAGTTCAGTTTATTCTTCCAAAATGCTACAAATGAATCATTTTTTTTTTTTTTTAAATAGTAATTATCTCTTAGAAAATTAAAAAGATTTCATTTTTATATTTGACTAGCAGTATCGCCCGGCGTTGCTCGGGTTTGTAAGGGAAATAACTATATCAGCATTTTTAGAGATGTAAAGTATAATAGCCATCTCAATATGGCTAACCACAAAGGGGGGGGGGGTATTACTGTAGCTTTTTATGTTCTGAGATTTAATAATAAATTTTTAGAGAGTTACTTCCCTTATATATGCCAAAAATGCATTAAAAATGGGAAAAATTGATGGTAAATTTTTTTTTAAATCATAGACTCATCGTGGATGCGTGCTAATACCCAGAAGGGCTCGATATGAATCACGACTATAAGATACCCGGTTTTGGTTAAACTGCACTGCAAAATGTGGGAGTAGTTAGGAATCTAAATCGTAGGAGACAGACAGCATACAACCTCACTTTTATATATAAAGATTTGCAAGATTCTTGATGTCAACTTGTGTGTTGAGACAGATTTTGTTGCATCTTGTTAGGGTCGTTATGCCAATAATAACACATGCACTGATTCTGTTCCACTTCCTTTATTATTATTATTATTCTGACTTTATGGTTTGAGTTCAAATGCCAAGGTGGTTGAATCTACCTTTCGTCCTTTTGAGGTTGATAATGTAAGTAGCAGTTGAGTACAGGAGTTTATGTAATTGACTTACCCACTCTCTTGAAATTGCTGGCTTTGTGCTAAAATCTGAGACCACTATTAGCCAACAAAGCAGCAAGCTTGCAGAATCACTAGTATGCTAGGTAAAATGCTTAGTGGCATTAGTTCTGGCTTTATGTTCTGAGTTCATATTCTTCTGTTGCTGACTTTGCCTTTCATCCCTTCTGGGTCAATAAAATAAGTACCAGTTAAGCACTGGAAGTGGTGTAATCAGCTAGCTCCTTTCCACCAAAAATTTCAGGTCTTATGTAGAAAGAATTATTATTAGTCAACAAATCAAATAATTAGCTGTTTGATTTGTCATTAAGTAATCCCCTGAAGAAACACATCTTACGCTTTTAATGGGGTTCAACGGACCGTTAGGTAACAACTTAGTTATGCAACCCCATGCTCCTCAGACACGGCAGTTATGGATTCTCATATATATATATATATATATATATATACCGGAGTAAGCACTTAAATGTGGAACAAGGTGGAAGAAAGTGTACTCAAATACCAGAGGTAGAGTAATATGCTTTATTTAAAAGCAGAAGAAATATAACAAAAGCTGTTACTCATTCATTATTTCTTTTCTTTTTTAACAAATCTGTCCGACGAATGGGAATGTGAAACTCTGAGTAACACCTTTTGTTATATTTCTGCTACTTTTAAATAAAGTATATATATATATATAAAATTAAATAAGGGTAGAAATTGATATTAATCAATTAAAACCAGTGGCCTAGCATATTTTTAAAAAATTTGAAGATTAAAAATTTTATACATACAAAATTTAGTGGTCATTCCTCTAAATTTTGTATATATATATAAAGGGAAAATTTATGAAAATAAACAAAAGACGAAGGCAGGTGGTATACAAACAAACAGATGTATTAGTATAGCACTCAGGAATAGAAAAAGTCTTTTACGTTTCGAGCCTATGCTCTTCTACAGAAAGATACACAGAAAAAAAACAAGGAGAGAAAAAAAATGTGTGTAGTAGCTAACGATATAAGCATGTATACATGCATTATGTATGTATGTGTATATGTATGCATGTTTGTAAAATAATGTAATATCAATTTTTATTTATTTATCTTACAGTTTATTATGTCCATTGACAGAAGAAAGCTGAATGAGTTAATACTATCAGGTAGATAAAAAGGAATTTCTTTGTTTTTACAGTAATTTGGTTTTAATTATTTTACATATTCTGAAATCTCTACCCATCATGTACACATTGCTTAGTTGATTTACTCTACAACATATGTCATAGCACCTATTTTCCCCACCTTTTTTTATGGGAAGTTGTAATCAGTGAAGCCAATCTATGCACATAAATTTTATCCATCAGTAAACGACAAAAGACTAAACTGGACTGCAACCAGGTTTTCATTTATTTGTTCTTTCTTGTCACAGAGTCACATATTTTTGGAGGAAGGTTTTAGGATTAAATGCTTTGTTGTGTTGGCACATGGCTCAGTGGTTAGAGCATCAGGCTCACAACCATGAGGTAGTGAGTTCAATTCCTGGGCCAGGCCTTGTGTTGTGTTTTTGAACATGACACTTTATTTCACATTGCTCCAGTTCACTCAGCTGTAGAAATTAGTTGTTGTTGTTATTGTTGTTAAGCAACAAGACAGGTAAGGGTGAGTAGGTGATGGTCTAGGGCTTAGGGGCAGGGGACCCCAGACCTTGGGAAAAAAAAAACTTTGGGCATCTTGTTGTAGTCAAGGGCTTTTTGTTGAGACCCGACACCACTGGGAAGTGGCCCTCGAAGTGGCTGGAAATGGAGATCTCCAGGTCCAAATTCTTGAACAGCAGAAATGAGTTGTGACATCACTGGTGCCAACCTGTATCAGCCCCTTTGCCTTTCCTTGGACAACATCAGTGGCAAGGAGAGAGGAGGCTGGTATGCATGGGCGACTGATGGTCTTCCATAAAACAACCTTGCCCAGACTTGTGCCTCAGAGGGTAACTTACTAGGTGCAATCTGATGGTCATTCAGGATCAGAGAGGGTCTTTACCATTCATCCTGTGTTGAGCTATGTGTCCCTTTTGTTTTTGAGTTCAAATCCAAATGTATCTCTTACTTGATATATGAACTTCTTGTATTGTTACATAGTTTTTCTGTGAGCATCAGTTAATAAGTCTTCTGAGACAGATTAGTCATTTCATACATGTTCTTTGCTACATGTTTCTGTTGTTTATTATGTTATTTGTTGCATGTCTGAGATGCTGTATGACTGAATACTTAACATACATATCTCAATCACAAAGTCCTGGGTGTGATCTCACTGTGTGGCATCTTGGGCAAATGTAATTTTCTGTAACATCAAGTTACAGAAAAGATTGTAAGTAAAACCAAACTCAAAGGAAATAGTGGAGAAGCCCCATGAGATGGATTATACCAGGAATTCAAAGTCTCAGCTGTGCCTGCTGCACTGTATCACATTGACACTGCTTGAGAATTGCATAAAGGCTTTTTATATCCTATTACTGGATAAATAATTCAACGAAGCAGTGAGGGAAAGAAAGTTTTCTCTCAATGCAATACAATTACTGTTACACACCACTCAATGCTCTCAATCAACGGCTCAGAGTGAACTGCTTGCTAATCAATTGCTCACCATTCTTTTATTTTATAGCAATGTATCAATCCACTTTTATTCACATAGGGATGGTCGGAATCCTTCCACAACAAGGCTACAATATCCATAGAATATTCAGCTGTTTATATGCTAATTCAGTCAATTGAATAACTGATTTTTCATAGGTGCAAATTCCAACCAAGATCTATTTTATCATTTTTGGTGTTTCAAAGACAGCCAGCTGGCAGAATCATTACCATGTTGGACAAAATGCTTAGTGGCATTTCTTTTGCTTTTATATTGAGTTAAAATTCCACCATGGTTGACTTTGTCTTTGATTCTTTCAGGGTCAATAAAACAAGAACCAGTTCAGCAGACGGCTTCATTGACTAATCCCCACTTCCTTCAAAATTTCTGGCCTTGTGCCAAAACTTAAAATCATTAATTTTGATGTTTCATGACTGCTGTGCATCATATGCTCAATGTACTGTCCATATGTGTATGTCTATTACTACATGTGACTATAAAGTACCACATGTGAATTTTACTTGTTACATTTGTCTTTTGTGTTGCATATGTTCATTGTTTCTCACATGTTGTTGCTACATATCGAGGTATGTTTTATTTGTCATGCATATCTGTTGAGGTATCAAAACATTCAGTAATCTTTCAGCTACTAAATAAAGTATGTTTTTTGCACAGAAACTCTTTTTTACTTCAAAAATAACCTTGGAAACAAGGTCAGGTCACACAATTTTGAGGTCTTTAGCTAAGGGAAGCAACTCTGCCTGAACAATATGTCTTAGATAGAGCATAATGAGAAAATGTTTTGCCAGGGAATGAAACATCGAAGATATACAATCAACTTTATTATTATTATTTAATAGATAACCTTTTAATGTGAAGTATGTTTGTCTGTGTTTTGTTTAGCCAAGAGTTGCCTCTAATGTAGCAGACCCATTGCTTACATTCTTTTTCTTCCTGAAATACTGTAAATCTGTCTTTTGATGTAAGGGTGTGTTTTAAGAGAGATTTGGCTGCTATTTGTAGTAGCTTAAGTTACCACAGAGACACCTGTATGTGTGTATGTGTGTGTTTTGTTGTGGTGAAAAAATACTATTACTCAGAACATTTTGCACAATAATTTTAAAGAAATCTGGACATCTTTCTTACTGCTAACTATTCAACTTCAAATTACAATTGTTAATTGCTGGAAGCCAAGTAGACTGAGATGTACATATAGCGTAATCGTTTAGAATTTCAATACAATGTTTTGAACTCATTATCTTGTGGTTAGTAATCCATTACCTTAAATTTGAAGCCATTAAGTCATTAAACATTATTTTACTGGGTTTAGTCTTTTGACTGTCGGCATGATGGGGTATCACCTTCAAAAATTTAATTGATTCTACTGACCTCAGTATGTAATTCAATCTGGCATTTATTTTATAGATCTCTGCTTGATGAACTTTGAGACACAGTGGGACACAATACTTGATTTAATGACAAATGTAAACACACATCCACACACACATATTAAGTGCAAGAACGACTGTGTGGTTGAGAAGTTTGCTTCCCAACCACATGGTTACATGTTCAGTCCCTCTGCATAGTACCTTGGGCAAGTGTTTTCTACTAATTCCCTAGGCCAGCCACAGACTTGTGACTGAATTTGGTAGACGGAAACTGCAGCATTGTTCATCAGAAAATGACCAAATAGCATGTTTATAAAGAAGAGTTGTTTACTTCACACTCCTCGTGTGCCAATTCTGCCTATAAGAAAAGAACATATAATACAAAATGGCTGTAGATCATAACACCTGGGCAATGCCAAGGGTGCATTACTAGGCTATATGGTAAGTAGCTTGCTAACGAACCACATGGTTCTGGGTTCAGTTCCACTGCATGGCACCTAGGGCAAGTATCTTCTACTATAGCCTCAAGCCGACCAAAGCCTTGTGAGTAGATTTGGTAGATGGAAACTGAAAGAAGCCTGTCATATATGTGTGTGTGTGTGCGTGTGTATTTGTGTGTCTGTGTTTGTCTCTCCAACATCGCTTGACAACCAATTCTGGTGTGTTTACGTCCCTGTAACTAAGCGGTTTGGCTAAAAGACCAATAGAATAAGTACTAGGCTTACAAAGAATAAGTTCTGGGGTCGATTTGTTTGACTAAAGGTGGTGCTCCAGCATGGCTGCAGTCAATTGACTGAAGCAAATAAAAGAATATATATATGTATATATGTATGTGAGGGCTTGTATGTACCCTTGACATGACATCATTGCTGTAAACAAGCATCAGTGCTTGGCTATGGGGAAATATTACCTTGTTTGGAAGCAGGCGAGGGTTAGTAACAGGAAAGGCATCTGGTCATAGAAAATCTTACTGTACTTTTGAATATCACGTGCTGGTTGTAATCACTGCATGTCACATATGCCTGTTTAAAGTTACATGTGACTACTGCTTGGTGCAAAGGTTAGTTCTTGCATGTTACAACAGAGTGATATCATTCAAAGGTAGTCTGGTCAGTCATGTGATCATGTAACATATAACCACTGTATGTTATGCATACCTATTTCTATTTCTTTACTACCCACAAGGGGCTAAACACAGAGGGGACAAACAAGGACAAACATAGGTATTAAGTCGATTACATCGACCCCAGTGCTTAACTGGTACTTAATTTATCGACCCCGAAAGGATGAAAGGCAAAGTCGACCTCGGCAGAATTTGAACTCACAACGTAACGCAGACGAAATACCGCTAAGCATTTCGCCCAGTGTGCTAACGTTTCTGCCAGCTCTCCGCCTTGCATATGTTATGCATACCATGTGCATGTTACATGTAACAGCTGAATGTCATACATGCCTGTCATGTGGGAGATTTAAATTGTAGCGTGTCACATATAATTATTGTTTGTTACATGTGACTGTTATATGTTACACACATGTCTGTTTCAAATTTTCAGTGTCTGAGTCACATCCCAATGTTGAATTACATTTCGAACATAAACTGAAGCAATGTTCTTTCAATGGTAAACCTAAAGCAATTTTTGAAACGTGAGTATTTTACATTATTGAATGTCAACGACAATCACATTATACCATAATCATCATCATTACCACCACCACCACCACCACTTCCATTATCACCACTACTATAACCACAACCTCCCACCATCATCACCATTAACACCACCACCACCACTAATACTATTACCACCACCATCATCGTCACCATTGTCCTCAATAACACCACCAGCACTACTACCATCATCATTCTCAGCAACAACAATACTAGCAGCACTTGCCATCCTCTTGTTCCTTTTCTTTCTCCCCATTTTCTTTTCATCATTAATATAATCGCAAAAGCACTTCCAAAGCCACCACTACCACCACCACCACCACCACCACCACCACCACCATCACAACCATCACCACCAACACCATCACAACCACCACCACCATCACAACCAACATCACAACCACCACCACCACCACCACCACCAATACAAAAGAGTTATCACCTCTCCACCTCTAATATCCTAAACTTTCTATATTGTCAGACCTTCAAAAGAAACTGTTGAGCAAGACTTTGATGTTGTGTTTGGCAATGATGGAGCTTATTCTGCTGTCCGGAACCAAATTATGAAAACAACGAAGTTTGATTTCCAGCAGAAGTTCATTCCACATGGCTACATGGAATTAAGTATTCCACCTAACGAGGCGGGACAAGTGAGTACCTCATGTTCATATGTATACACAAACGTTGTACATTTGTGTATGCATTTCAGTGAGTGAGCATGTTCATGTATGCCTCCATGTACATATATACACACATGTAGGGTGCATAACCTAGTTGTTAGGGTGTTACTTGAGATCATGGTTTCAGTTCCTGGACTGGGTGGTGCATTGTGTTCTTGAGTAATACACTTCATCTCATATTGCTCTCCAATCACTTTGACACCTGATGTGCACCTGTTCTAACGATGTCAATTTGATAGAGGAAGTGAGCTAATATAGAGTATATATATTTGATCACTGTAAACAGATCGTTTATGCAGGTTGTTCAACATTAAATTTCAGAATTGTCTTCCTTGGACTATGAGAAACTACCATTCATGCATATATATATATATATATATATATATATATATATATATATATATATATATATATATATATATATATATATATATATATAGGGAGACTTTATGAAAAAAAAACAAAAGACGAAGACAAGTGGTGTACAAAACAAACAGATGTATTAGTATAATGCTCAGGAATAGAAAAAGTCTTTTACATTTCGAGCCTACGCTCTTCTACAGAGAAGGACACAGAAAAAACAAGGAGAGAAAAAGAAGAGAAAAATAATATATATATATATATATATTATTTTATTCTTTTACTTGTTTCAGTCATTTGACTGCGGCCATGCTGGAGCAGTGCCTTTTAGTTGAGCAGATCAACCCCAGGGCTTATTCTTTGTAAGCCTAGTACTTATTCTATCGGACTCTTTTGCCGAACCGCTAAGTTACGGGGACGTAAACACACCAGCATCAGTTGTTAAGCAATGTTGGGGTGACAAACACATACACACATTTACATGCACACACACACACACATATATATATTTACTGGAGCAGCCCCTGGCTTCCCAGACCCCGGTCGAACCGTCCAACCCGTGCTAGCGTGGAAAACGGACGTTAAACGATGATGATGATGATGACATATATATGACAGGCTTCTTTCAGTTTCCATCTACCAAATCCACTCACAAGGCTTTGGTCGGCCCGAGGCTATAGTAGAAGACACTTGGCCAAGGTGCCATGCAGTGGGACTGAACCATGTGGTTGGTAAGCAAGCTACTTACCACACAGCCAACCCTGCTGGTATACATATGGCCTTCCAGCAGAGAAATCGTCTCCAGTTAGGGTTTGACTACTGTTTACAGCAGCTTCACATAACTATCTGAACTGAGGCCTAAGGTCCTATCAAAGAACTGGAGATGAATTCTAGTGTGTGGATGCCTATTGTGTTTCTTCCTTGTGGCCACAGCATTGTAATTTCCATTGCAGCTGTCCATGTCATATTTTACAACCTGTACAGTGTTCATAGAGCATTGAGCAGCAGTTGTAGGAGGCGCAATGGCCCAATGGTTAGGGCAGTGAACTCACGGTCGGAGGATTGCGGTTTCGATTCCCAGACTGGGCGTTGTGTGTGTTTATTGAGCGAAAACACCGAAAGCTCCACGAGGCTCTGGGAGGGGGTGGTGGCAACCCCTGTTGTACTCTTTCGCCCCAACTTTCTCTCACTCTTTCTTCCTGTTTCTTGACTCCGACTTCCTATGCAACTGCTGAGACTGGATGCGCATCCAGCCATCTGTCGATGCTCTCGGTATCGGGGGTTGACCTGCTTTCTCTTCTGCGGGTCTTACGAATAGCAAAGGACCACGTTTTGGACTTCTCCCATCTTGCATGCTCTGGGACGAAGACCGTTCACTCAACAGCAACAGAAGCAGTTGTAATGTTGATATTTTGATACACAGTGCAAATTATCATGATACAAGTAACCCTTTCCCAATATTCAGATGGCTGAATATTTTTTATGCTCTCCAAAACCACTGACTGTTTACCAATACAACAAATTGTTCCTGAGAAAAGGAGACGTAAAAAAATTATCAAGTTTAACCCAAACACTCTGTACATTATCGAAAGCCTGATAATTTGCAATATAATTCTTCATAAAGCTTCTCTTATAGACATAGTGTTAAAAAAAACACACACACAGAAAATTATCAGCAGAAGGCAAAAATTGTCCAGCAGCAACAGTGGCATTGGTCAATCTAGTTTCTTTTTTTTTAACTTCATCAGTAGCAAGTAATAATTTATTTTCCATTTTAATTTAGCATGACTAGGTTTTCTCTTTAAGCTATTGAAACCTGTAGCATATTTTGATAGAAATGTAAATACTTCATTTCTTTAATTCATGATAAAGTTTGCAAAGCATTTTCTTCATTTTAATTTTTAATATATATGTATATATATTTTTAATAACCTCCATAGTTTGCCATGGAATCGAACTGTCTTCATATCTGGCCCCGTGATGAATTCATGATGATTTCCCTGCCAAATTTAGACAAGTCCTTCACTACCACACTTTTTATGCCATTCGAGTTGTTTGAATCATTACACACAAAAGACGATTTGCTGAATTTTTTCGAGAAAACCTTCCCAGATTCTTTACCGCTGATTGGACGGTGAGTGACAAACATTCAGACACACATGCACAATTATAAACACCTATATTTATGCAGGATAGTATCATGCTTTTATATCACTATACACACACATTTACAAATATTTATATGTATGTGTATGTGTTTGTGTGTGTGTGTGTGTTGGCACACACACACACACACACACACACGGGCATTAATTTATTTCTGCCAATAAATTTGTGCGCACGCATGCAAGCATATTGACATAAATAAATCTGTACATATGTAGAGATATTTACATACATAATTTATGTTTTATTTCAGAGATGTACTTGCATGGCAAGTGATCTGATCTGAGATCGTGTGCTGGAACGAAAACAATTGCAGCGTGGAAGGTTTTTATAAGCCATTTAAGAAACACAAAATCCGTCAGATTCACTTCAACATTTAAATTTAATTTGCCAAAATATTTTCGTCTCTTTGAGACCACGACTTGTTCACTGACAAATTTCCGTGCAAAATGTTAAAGTGAATCTAATGGATTTTGCGTGTTTCTCAAATGGCTTATAAACACCTTCCATGCCGCAATTGTTTATTTATGTTGTAAATATACAGAAAATATACGTAGACATTTTACTGTTATCGTATCATTGGAATAATTTATGTCGACAATTTTAATGCCTGCAAACATGTATGTGGTCATCACATAAAGAAATATCAGTCAAATATACATATATTTATTGGCAGGAATTCTGTCGCGACTATGTCCACGTAGACATTAATTGCTATCAAATGAAAGAGAAAGAGTGAGCAAAACACAAACTGGCACGTGGCTACTGTTGGGTTATGGTCAGAAGCAGAGAGAGGCTTGCTTGGATCGGATGAATGACTCCAAGCAAAAAAGAGAGGGTTAATAATTGTATCTGTGCTTGTAAAATTTTATAACTCATTAACCACTGATCTCCGATTGGTCTAAGCAATACACTCGATACAACGAACAGTTAGCTATTGAAATGAGGAAAATAATGTCTTTACATGTGCAAAGAATTTAGGATAACATCCAACGGTCCTGCTTTGAGGTAAATGAGTGTGATTTAAGGGATATTTGGCCATTATTTCCAATTGATTGAGCAAATATGCTGTTGCTCTCTACCCAGAGATTTTGGGAGTTCAGCATCTGCTCATGTTTGAACAGAAGGCCAGGTCATTCTACGTGACTTACACCAGCCTCCAATCGAATTTTCCTGTATTTTATGTGCGTGCGCGCGCGTGCGTGCGTGTGTGTGTGTGTGTGTGTGTGTATGTATGTATGTATGTATGTATGTATGTATGTATGTATGTATGTATGTATGTATGTATGTATAGATTTTCTGTTGGTAAAATCTGGCAATATGTGGGTTCTGTAGGGTGGTGAGCTTGTAGAATCGTTAGCATTTCGGACGAAGTGCTTAGCGATATTTCGTCTGCCGTTACGTTCTGAGTTCAAATTCTGTCGAGGTCAACTTTGCCTTTTATCCTTTCGGGGTCGATTAAATAAGTACCAGTTACGCACTGGGGTCGATGTTATCGACTTAATCCCTTCGTCTGTCCTTGTTTTTCCCCTTGTGGGCAACAAATAAATAAATATGTGAGTTCTGTTCGTGTTTACTTGATATATATGTATATATATATATATATATATATTATATATATATATATATATATATATATATAGAGAGAGAGAGAGAGAGAGAGAGAGAGACCATGTATTTGAATAAACATTGATTGACGTAGCAATTCTGGATGGGGTTGGCCGGAGTTTTTGATATGATATATTTTGTTAATCTGTCGTATTATTGACAGGCACATATGTTCGACGAATTGACATGTCTAGCTGCTCTCTCCTTAACAATTAATCTACAACGTTCTCACCTCTTCACCAGCTTTTATCTACCATTCTTTTTCTCTCGATAATGTCTATATCTTAACTATTCATCAATGAATTATTATGTATCATATTGGCACGAGCAAGGAAGTGTTGAAAATGTTTATTTTTGTATATACGTGGCAATGACGGCTTCTACGGAACGCTTGCGTTAAGAAAAACTAACACTTCTGAGTTTGTCGTAGGTTAGCTTACACGCTGTTAAATAACTTCCTTTTGAAATTCTCCCTGAGGATATATCCGATTCACTGGTTTCGAATATGGAATTTTATTTCTGGAAATGAAGAATCGTGTGTGGAAACAGCTGTAGGTAGGAATTTTGATGTATGAATTTGACTGTCTTTAAATAAAAACTCCACCTGTCTAACACCCGTGGACATATTTACAAAGTCAGAAAACAGCACAGCTCCCATGACTTTCGGAAACATTTTTTCATGCTAAGAGTTGCTGAAGCATGGAACAAACTGCCGGCATCAGTTGTTAGTTGTCGGAGCACTGCATCCTTCAAAACTTCCATGCTTCCTGAGATTCGCCAACACTACACCTGATTTTCTCCCCTCCGTACACACACAAGCATGTATCTGACTCATACACTGTTCGCTTCCCAGACATTTGTACATTACTGCATATGCTTTATACGCACTTTTGACAAGTTGTGGTGCACCTGAGCACTGTATACAATAATTTCATTATTATTATCATTAAAAACATCTGTACATAAATCTTTATCCATTTTCTTCATTTTATTTAAAAAGGTTTATTTAAATACTTCTACGTTTCGGTGATAAACTAATATACTTGCTTTTCTCTGAACGCCGGTATAAACCGGTGAACTAGGATGCTCGCATCTCTTAAGAGACTTTAGTACCTTCACTAATTAAAATGAAATATGTATGTATGTATTATGGAGATGTACTTGCATAGCAAGTAACTTGATCTGAGATCGTGTACTAAAACAAAAATAATTATTGCAGCGTTTAAGATATTTGTAAGTTATGCAAGAACACACAAAAACTGCACCAAGTTTTGTCAGTGAACAGGTCGCGGTTTCAAATCGACGAAAATATTTTGACACAAATTAAATTTAAATGTTGAAGTGAAACTAGTGGTTTTTGTGTGTTCTTGAATGACTTACAAACATCTTCCACGCTGCAATTGTTTATATATATTACTATCAGATCTGTACATATTTTACAAAGCAAAATTATTATTATTATTGTTATTTTTTTGTTTGTTTTAAAGTAAAGTCTAATTAAGGAATTATTTTCCTTTCAGAGAAGCCCTTGTTGAAACATTCTTCAGTAGAAAAGCTCTTCCAATGGTAACAGTCAAGGTAAATATGAGGAGTTATCCCCCCTTGCATTTTTTTTTTTCAGTTCAGCATTATGATTTTCAGACGCTGTTTATCTCCATGCTCACCTTGACTGAGAAACCAAAAGCATTCCAGCCGTGACCAACTTTATCTTGGTAATACATCAAACAGCAATTTAACCCCAAGTCACTCTTGATCGAGTAGTCCTATGATCAAAAACAGTTCCAGCTGTGACCATCGCGTCTTGGCATTGATTTCTGGAATGTGCGACTGATATTTCTTGCAGTTTGAGCGCTATCTTTTCGTGCTGTCATTTTTGTTGTTTAACACTGATGACCAAGATCAAAGATATTCTAGGCGTGACCATCCAATCTATTTAATTTTTAGATATACAGGATGTCCCGAAATTAAGGCAACCGAAGTTTCGGGCTTTAATAACTATCAATAAATGTGATAAGATATGAAAATTATACATCATTATAAAAGTTTAGTGTGTCTTCTTTTTATTTCAGACTTAATAAATCCAGATTTATAAATTAGATAATGGCTATAGACCAAAATACAATCATAACCTTCTACAAATGAGGCGAAAGTAATACATCTATAGCAAAACAACTTTAAATTAACCGAAGAACAGTCTGGAAAACTGTCAAGAAATTTCAAGAGACTGGCTCCACTGCTGAACGACCTGGTCGTGGCCGAAAAAAGAATATGCAGACCCCTCAGCTTATCAAAAGTATCGAAAAATAAGATACAGTGAAATCTTCGATGTTCCGCCAGAATACTGGCTGCCACAGCAAAAATAAGCCGAACATCGATGTATCGAGTGCCGAAGGAGGATCTCAGAATCCATCCCTAGAAGATGAACTGCTGTCATGAGCTCACGCAAGTTTATAAGGCCATGAGATTGGAGAGGATACGTCTTATCCTGCGTCACATTGCTGAAAGCACGCTGCTCAACCTGGTGGTCTCTCCAGGATACTGAAATTTCCAGATACTATATCTCGGGACTCAGGACTGGATATTAGAGATCTGAACACAGCAATGGAGGACCGTGTAGTGTGGAAAGAGGTTGTCGATGGGGTTCCGATCAACCATAGGCTGGTTGAAGGATGATGATGATGAGTAACATTATTAGTTCTAGGAGTGGTTGTAGAAATGAAATTATAGTAGCTATGGAAAGTTAGGTGGGTATAGAAAATGTTTAAAGAGCTATTACCTGTTGTGGATCTTTAGGTTGTTTGTTTCAGTTAATGGTATACTGGGTAGTTATAGTGGTGTGTACACCTTTCAATTGGTGCTATGTTTTGGGTAATGATGTTTGTGACGAAACGGAACAGGTTTTGTCTCAGGTTTTTTGGCAAAGAGGGCGTATAGGATGATGATGATGACGACGACGACGATGACAACTACGAAGACGACGATGATGATGATGACGACGACACATGAGGTGTATTGACATGTATGTGCATTCTGAGGTTTCCTAATGCTGCTGCTACCGATGATGATGATGACATCTTGATCTCTTTCTTTCTTTGATTCTAGTGCCACCCTTACAACGTGGGAGGTAAAGCAGCCATCATGGGAGATGCAGCTCATGCAATGGTACCATTCTACGGACAAGGAATGAATGCTGTAAGTACTTTATTTTCTCTAATCTTTCTGTTTGCCTTCAGCTGACGGGGTAAGGAGCCGAGTCGCCCAACTCGTAGATTGCGAGTTCATATTTCACATTACATATTTGCCTAACACTCTACCACTCCTGTCTCCGTTCATAGTTTCTTCTGCAGAAGTTGATTAACCTTCGCATGCTCAAATTCACTGGTTGGTTCTCAATCGGGGTCCATTTGACACATGGGTTCTTTATAAGAGATTTGGAGGTCCACGCACGCAAAATAATAAACTGGGGATGCAGAGTTCATTTTATATGTATTGGGCTGTCCGGAAAGTTCGTGCCGATTTATAGTAGCTTACCTTTCGACTTATTTTAGAACATGGTCGAGTCAATAAAATAGCATTTGACTACATCTCCATTTAGAGCACAGTTTAAGCTATCTTTTCGTGGAAGAAGGTTTATGCTCTTATAACCTGTTTTAATTCTGTAACCTTTTAAAATGGAAGATAAGAAAGTTCATTTTCGGCACTTGATGCTTTGGGAACCAGACAAAAATTGCTGCAGCTCGGCTGGGATGTGTTATCCCACCCTCCATATTCACCTGATATTGCTCCTTCGGATTTCCACTTATTCAGGTCTCTGCAGAATAGTCTTAATAGTAAAAGTTTCAATTCCTTGGATGACGTAAAAATATACCTTGATGAATTCTTTGCCATGAAACCACCTCAATTCTGGGAAGAGGATATTTTCAAGTTAAAGGAAAGATGGAGACGCATTGTGCAACAAAATGGCTCATATTTGGTTGATTTAAAATGTAATGGCAAGTATTTATTGATCTTTTTCTTTCCTTTAAAAATCGGCACAAACTTTCCGGACAACCCAATATTTGTTGGAAGAAACTGCTGGGATTCTTTCTCTAGCATTCTATGTAGTTCAGCGTACACAAGTTAATGTGTGAAAAACACAATAGGAATCTTGAATGAAGTATCTATAAAACTAGTTTTTAAACATCGAGTGACAGTGGGGGTCCACCGGAGTAGAATAGTAATCAAAGTGATCCATAGATAAAGAATGGTGGATCTTTTCGGTTTGAACGGCAGTTTTTAACATAATTTCTAGGTAACTAGAAAATTTTAAACTTCGTGTACTGGTAGAATGTGTTAATAAAACATCTTTTTCTCTTGGCTTTATTGAGAAAATTCTATAGTTTGTAAGATATTTGTTGTTGTTTTTTCTTCAATTTCTGCAATTTCAACCAATCAGTGACGTCGAGTTAAAAAGTATTCTGTGCCGTATGAATATGTCCCTCATTTAAGAAACATATTGGGTTTATTTACATTTGTGAAGAAAAAAAAAGATACCATTCCCACACTCTTGACCCTAACCCTAAAAGAGATTGAAATGCAATAGATCGATTCTAGGGTCATAATTATGGGTGACAGTTTCATATGACACCGCTAGAAAACACTGCCGTTCAAACCGAAAAGATCCAGAATGGTTGAGAACCCCCCATTGTAGTTGAACATCAAATACGCCAGCAGAGTGGAATGTGACGATTCTGCACACTAGTCACGTTCACTCACAACATAAGCGCCTCATTCTCGATGCAATTCTTACATGAACAGAGACAAAGAAAATAAGCTGCTATTTCCAGCAAATCGAGCGATTACCAAGAGACTCCTTTAAACAAAATATTAATGCAAAAATAAGTGTTATGCCAAAGAGAATGCAGAAAGTTTGCACCCACTGAAGAAACGAACCCGTGTCTCATTGGTAGCTTGGGGTGCATTTCTTTCGCGTAACTCACCCTTAAAAGTTTCTCGATTTTTATATTTACGTTTTTTTTTTGTTGGTTTAGACAAACAAATCGAAGAAATAAAAAATATATACCGTGACATATATTTACCATTTAAATATGGCTAACCCCTAAGGGTGATGCTTAGCCATATTTAAATGGCAACTATACGTCACGATGTGTTGCAGCTACTGTTTATAACTCGCTCTAAGATTTATTATTGCTTAAAAAAATATACATATTTCATTTATTATATTTGACAGGGATTTGAAGACTGCATTGTCATGAGTCAGTTCCTTGACGAATATAATAATAATTTCGGTAAGTTCTCTTTTCTTTATATAACCGACATATCCTATTTTCTCATTCATTATCACTTTTGAAAGAGTAAATTCTAAATACAAAGTTAAAATTCAGGGGAGGTAACTTAGGTTCGACTATTTCTTACATCAGGCATAAATAAATCCATCTATCATCGTTTATCACAGATTCATTCATCAATGATCTGGAATAACACGGCACGATCAATTGTGAATCATGTTACGCTAATCCTGAATTAATCTGTGATAACACGGGTCAGCAATCAGTCAAAGATTCTACTTGTTAAGATATATTTCAGTTATTTATTTATTGTTTACAAATCATATGTTATTAAATTTTATTCTAAACATTTTTTTCCAAGCACGAAATAATATTAATCTGTTTAAAAACTGCCAGAGGTTTATTTGGGTAAGTTAGTGGTGGTGATGGTGGTGGGGACAACTTGGAATCTCGGAACCAAACCTAATATTCCCATGTGTTCAATTATTTTATTTATGATGGTGTTGGTTGTTGTTTTTTTCTTTTACCAAACCCCCGTGATAAACGAAGATAGATGTATTCTGTTGTGCATTTCTGTTATCATTCCTTCAAGGCGATATATTGAATTATAAAATACTTTGGTGCCTCTGTTATATCTAATTTGCTTGCTTCATTACTTCAGTTGCAAGTTTGCAATCTCAGTGACTAT
This sequence comes from Octopus sinensis, assembly GCF_006345805.1. Lineage (NCBI taxonomy): Eukaryota > Metazoa > Mollusca > Cephalopoda > Octopoda > Octopodidae > Octopus > Octopus sinensis. The sequence continues at coordinate 21,246,396 of NC_043002.1, read as the reverse complement.
TCAAGTTAAGATATATATAAATTCTATTTTATCAAAGAAACAATATGTTCCCATTTTTTAAATGAGTTATTTTAATACTATTTAGGCGATCTCGTCCCATTTAACTTACCATGTACTAGGTGAGTTCTGAATGATAGGAAAAACGAAATAACTTCCACCAAAATCGAACAGAAATGTTCGCATATAATGCACTATTTTTTCAAACATGGCTGACAACAAACCAAGTTGATAGTATAAAATGCATTGGAATATTTAAACTCAAATTTTGGCACAAAGTCAGCAAGTTCGGGGGAGGGGCTAATAGATTACACCAGCCCCAGTACTCAACTGGTACTTGTTTTATCGACCCTAAGAGGATGAAAGGCAAAGTCGACCTCGACGGAATTTGAACTCAGAACATAAAGACGGACGAATTGCCGCTAAGCATTTTGTCCACTGCGTTAACAATTCTGCCAGCTCCTCGCCTTACTTCGCTAATATAAATCTTTTCTACTATAGGCACAGTGCCTGAAATTAGGGGGACGGGGCGGTCGGTTACATCGACTCTAGTGCTCAAACTAGGACTTATGTTATCGACCCCGAAAGGATGAAAGGCAAAGACGACCTCGTCGGAATTTGAATTCATCCACTAAGCTACAATGAGTTAACAACTCTGCCATTACGCCGCCTTATTTCGCTGTATAAATATAAAATAAATCTTTGTCGGTTTTGACGATATATACTCAGTTGTTTTGCGTTACCTTGTTTCGCTCTCTCTACTCTTTTGCTTGCTTCAGTCATTTGCCTGCAGCCATGCTGGAGCACCGCCTTTAGTCGAGCAAATCGACCCCAGGACTTATTCTCTGTAAGCCTAGTACTTATCCTGTCGGTCTCTTTTGCCGAACTGCTAAGTTACAGGGACATAAACACACCAGCATCGGTTGTCAAGCAATGTTGGAGGGACAAGCACAGACACACAAACATATACACACACATATATATAAGCATATTAAAAGGGCTCTTTGGTAGTGAAAAGGTTAGGAACTACTGATGTAGACCATCACCATTATAATCTGACTCAGTTTTATATTCGGGTTTTGACTGAGTCCAAGGGCGATAACTGAGATATCTTGATACTGTTGACACTTCAAATTTAGATTCAATTCCTGATCAGAACTTTTATTCTCTTCTTCCTCCAATTCACTTATTTACTCTTGTGGCAAAATATGACACAAACAAATCATTTTACCCATAATTCATTATTTTATTTATTTAAAGAGTGGAAGCGAGTGACTTAGTGGTCAGTGTGTTGGACGTATGATCGTAAGATTTTGGTTTCGATGTCTGGAGTGGGCGACGCGTTGTTCTTGAGCAAAACACTTCATTTCACGTTGTTCCAGTCCACCCAGTGGGCAAAAATGAGTTATCCTGCGACGAACCGGCGTCCTGTCCAGGTGAGGAATATATATATACGCCATGGAAACCATAAACCTGCCTTATGACTCGGGGAAGATATTGGATGGTCTTTTTTTTTTTGGATCTTTTTATTTAAAAAGTAATTTTTTGTAACTAAACACTTTTAAACTGCGTATACTGGTAGAATGTGTCACATGAAACATCTTTTTCTCTTGGCGTTCTTGAGAAAATTCTGTAGTTTGTAAGCTATTTGTTGTTAAATTTCTCGTATTTCGGCAATTTCAAAAAATCAATGACATCTATTGAGGTGAATACAATTTTGGTTTTAAAAAGATTATTATTTAGAGTGATGGTAAGGACACCTGGCGTGCAGAGGCGTTAGATCGTTGGACAAAATTGTTTATGGCATTTCTTCCGACTCTTTACGTTCTGGGTTCAAATCACACTGAGGTTAATTTTGTCTTTCCTTAAATGTATTGTGTAGGCCAATCACTGTTTAGAGAATCAAAGAGTCTTGTGGCCATACTGGGGCACCGCCTTCAAGAATCAATCCTAGTACTTGGTCTATTGCTTTCTTTTGCCAAAACACTATGTCACTGGGACGTAAACACACTAACAAAGCGGTAGTGGGAAACAAAGTTATATACATACATACGACGGGCTTCTTTCAGTTTCCATCTACCCAAATCTACTCACAAGGTTTTGGTCAGCCAAAAGGGTGTAATAGAAGTTGCTTGCCCAAAGTGCCATGCCGTGAAACTGAACCTGGAACTATGTGGTTGGGAAGCAAGCTTCTTACCACACAGCCACACCTGCGCCTACCATGTATACCTATTTCTTTACTACTCACAAGGGGCTAAACACAGAGAGGACAAACAAGGACAGACAAACAGATTAAGTTGATTATATCGACCCCAGTGCATAACTGGTACTTATTTAATCAACCCCTAAAGGATGAAAGGCAAAGTTGACCTCAGCAGAAATTGAACTCAGAACGTAACGACAGACGAAATACCGCTAAGCATTTCGCCCGGCATGCTAGCGATTCTGCCAGCTCACCGCTCCACAATTAGGATACATTGGATTATGTTATACAAAAACTACAGGGCTGTCACGATCAGAATGTCTTTGTCGTTCAAGGCCAACAGGAACAACTTTATTAGCTTCAGATGAAAACAAGAGCAGAACAGACTCCAGTACACGTTGAAATAATAATTAAAATAACATTAATCATTAAAGTTATCTTAACTATCGTTTTTCCCGACAAATGTCGTCCCTGAGACTTTCGATGGGGTTTATGTATTTGTCCTTACTAAACAATATCACTTCTACATTTTCTTTTTCTTCTTAAATCTTTGCAGAAGAAGCGTTACCAAAATACACTGAGTTTCGTCATGTTGACGCTGTGTCCATTTGTGATTTAGCCATGTATAATTATGTTGAGGTAAGTCTGTTTCATCACTCCTCTACCTTTTGATGCTCTTTCTCTCTCCCTCTCTTTCTCTCCCCGCAAATATAGTTGTATGTACCACGTGATCATAGCCTTATGTCCTTTTATATTTTATAAGAAAACATTCCAGATGATCGAACTTAGTCATATGCACTGTGGAGACAGTATATGTCCTAGCATAATTATACGTTACATGTGGACATTATTCCACATTCGTGTGTACATAGAAACACTTAAATATGATGTATACATCACCATGATGCAAGGCCAGCAATTTGGTGGTGCTACTGCTATAAGTCAATTACATCATCCCCAGCACTCAGTTACTGCTTATTTTATCGACCCCGAAAGGATGAAAAGCAAAGTCGACCTCGGTGGAATTTGAACTTAGAATGTAAAGACGGATGAAATGCCGCTAAGCAGTGATGATTCTGACAGCTCGCCGCCTTATATAATATTAAATATTAGTTTGACTGTATTCATGTTCCAAGTTTAAATTCTGCCGAAGTCAACTTTACCTTTCATGCGGGGACGATAAATTAAGTACCAGTTGCATACTGGGGTTGATATAGTCGGCTAGCCCTCTCCCCCAAAATTTCGGGCTTTGTGCCTAGAGTGGAAAAGAATATTAAATATTGGTTTCAAATTTTGGCACAAGGCCAGCAATTTTGGGGGTGGTGTTTAGTCGGTTGCATTGACTCCAGTGCATGACTGGTTCTTATTTTCTCGACCCTGAAAGGATAAAAGTCAAAATTGACCTCGGCGGAATTTGAATTCAGAACGTAAAAGACGACGAAAAACCTTTAAGCTTAATGACATGCTATATGATAATAAATATTAAGATCTAAACTCATACGTTTTGAATATTTATTATTCTTTTTAGTTATTTTTTTTTAAAGAATATTTCACTTTATGTTATAATGATATTTACGAGACCTTCATCCACTACTTCTCTGATGTTGTGTTCTTATAACGTTTTTTTTCTTTTATGGACAGATGCGGTCTTTGGTGAATTCTAAATTTTTTCTGGTGAGGAAACTTGTGGACAGCTTTCTCAATAAACTGTTCCCCCATCACTGGATTCCACTCTACTCAATGGTAAAACTTTTAAATATCTATCTATCTATATCTATATCTATATACTTATATGTGAGTGTGTGTGGGTATACATATGTATATATATATATTTATAGATATATGTATGTATGTATATAAATATATATATATATGACTGAAACCAGTACTATGTTTTTTATGATAAAATTATTTTAGTATTTTCTTCCCTATATATATAGGGAAAATAAGTCAAGGTAGAAAATACTAAAATAATTTTATCATAAAAAACATATATATATATATATATATATATATATATATATAGGGAAAATAAGTCAAGGGAGAAAATACTAAAATAGTTTTACCATAAAAAACATTTTAGTACTGGTTTCAGTCATTGAGACTTTTTCAACTCTAAGAATTCACAATGACCTCGAACCCACGAGAGTAAAAAAGAGAGACAGAGACAAGCAGAAACAAGGAAAATTCCACTTGTATTTGAATACTAAGCAAATATTCTTTTAAAAAGCTTTTCATTTAATTTTTCCAAAATTTAATTGTTTTCCATACTTAGAGTTGAAAAAGTCTCAATGACTGAAACTGGTACTGAAATGTTTTTTATGATAAAATTATTTTAGCATTTTCTATCTTGACTTTTTTTACCTTATACATATCAACTCGTGTGTTCCTTTTCAACCTTCTACACACATATATATCTATATATATATATATATATATATACATATATATATTGCGCCGTGAACAGGAATTAATCTTCTCTCTTCGCTCTTTCTCCGCCCGACCCCTACTTCTTCAGTCCTTCATCCTTTCACCCCTACTCCCCTTCCCTTCTTCCCTCTTTCTCCCTCCCTCTTCCCCTTCCCTCTGCTCCCTCACTCCCTCTCTCCCCCTCTCCCTCTTTCCTCCTTCATCCCCCTCCTCCCCTTCCTTCTCCCCATCCTCTCCTCTTCCCCCTTCTCCTCCCCCTCTTCTTCCCCTCCCCTTCTCTCCCCCCTCTTCTCCCCTCCCCCTCTTCTCCTCACTACCACACATGACTTTACACATCACATCACATATGATGTGCCATACTAATACACACACCAACTAATACATACTAATACGTACTAATACATACTAGTACATACTAATACTTACACCAACCCTATACATACACACGTCCAGACCCCGCATACGCACTTATACTCTCTCACACACACACACACATACCTATACATACAAATACGTACTATACATACTAATACATACTAATACATACACCAACCCCATACATACGCATGTCCAGACCAATCTTACGCACTAATACTCTCTCATACACACACACACACACACACACAACACACACACACCCTTATACATACTAATACATACACCAACCCTATACATACACACATCCAGACCCCTCCCATGCACTTTTAGCTGGTCCCTCAACCCTTTTATCAACCCTATTATCTCCCCTTATTTCGCTCTCGCGTCTCATGTTTGATCTTTGACCTCTGGCCGAAATCAGATCGCCATGTTGATTCGTTAGCTACTGCATGCATTTTTTTTCTCTCCTTCTTTCTGTGTTTTTCTCTCTCTGTGTATCTTTCTGTTGAAGAGCGTAGGCTCGAAACGTTAAAGACTTGTTTTATTTATAGTTCCTGAGCGCCATACTAATACAATTGTTCGTTTGTTTTCCACCTGCCTTCGTCTTTTGTTTATTTTCATAAAGCTTCCCGTTATATATATATACATATATATATATATATATATATAATATATATATATATATATATATATATACATATTATATATACATATATAACATATATATATACATATATATATATATATATATATATGTATGTATCATGAATATGATGTATTATACATATCTATAAATATTATATTGTGTGCACACATTGCAACCATTCCTGACAATTATACTTCTTCTTCTTCTTCCATTTCTAAATACTTCCTCTGCTTACGCTATTTAGCCATAGTCTTTCATGTCCATGCGCCTCAGCTAACATGAGAAGTGAAACCTTGACTCCCAGAAACCAAAGCTGATTATAAAAAATTAATTTCTCTATTAATCATATAATTAATTATATTTGCAGGTCAGCTTTTCCAGAATTCGTTACCATGAATGTATTGCTAAGAAGAAATGGCAGGACCAGGTGAGAAAATGCACTTTCATTTCATGCAAGCATATACACACATATGCATACATAAATGCATATGTATACATATACACATATATGCATGCATGTGCATATACATGCTCCCATACATTTGCACATGCTCCAATACATGCACACACACATATATGCATATGCATGCACACATATGAACAGTTGCACATGTGCACATAAATATGCATAAGTAGGTGAAATGGTGCATGCACATGCACATTGATGTATACACACATGTATGCTGGTGCACACAGACATGTACGCTAATACATGCATATATTTACACTGCAGCCAAAGATGTACACTGTTGTGCACATACACAGATATATGGTGAAGTTCACACGCATGCAGAAGCATGCATATATATGCATACAGTCTAACGCACATACATATACAAATACACATACACAAACACTATATAAACGTTTTTGCATAATCACATAGTCCTGTTTGCACAAAAACTATCAAAAATGAAATTTTCCCAAGATGCCATGCACTGGAATTGAACCTGGGATGTTGTGGTTGAAAAGTAAAGCTCTTAACCATTTCACCATTATGCATATGCATTAAACTACATACAGAAATTACAGGCATTAACAAAGACATTGAGTTTTCAACAATGTTATACATGAAGGCATTTATGGAGACTCGTCTGGCACCTGTGCCGGTGGCACATAAAAAGCACCCACTACACTCATGGAGTGGTTGGCGTTAGGAAGGGCATTCAGCTGTAGAAACATTGCCAGATCAGATTGGGGCCTGGTGCAGCCTCCTGGCTTCCCAGACCCCAACCCATGCCAGCATGATAAACGGACGTTAACTGATGACAATAATGATGATGATGATCTACAGACACAGACACATACACACACACACACACACACACAAACACACACACACACACTCTCTCTCTCTTTCTCTCCTTTTCTTTTCTTTTATTCTTTTACCTGTTTCAGTCATTTGACTGCGGCCATGCTGGAGCATCTCCTTTAGTCAAGCAAATTGACCCCAGGACTTATTCTTTGTAAGCCTAGTACTTATTCTATCGGTCTCTTTTGCCGAAGCACTAACTTACGGGGACGTAAATACATCAAGCGACGTTGGAGGGTCAAGCACAGACACACAAACACATAAATAAACATATATATATATATATATATATATATATATTATATATATATATATATATATATGTATATATATACACACATATACGACGGGCTTCTTTCAGTTTCCATCTACCAAATCCACTCACAAGGCTTTGGTCGGCCTGAGGCTATAGTAGAAGACACTTGCCCAAGGTTCCACACAGTGGGACTGAACCCGGAACCATGTGGTTGCTAAGCAAGCTTACACACACACACATACACACACAATTTATCTCAGTGGTTTAGACAGTTTCTATAAAAACTAAAGAAATTTTGCAGTATGCCAGTTACGAGGAGTGGCTAATCAACAGAATAACCAGCACTTGAAATGACATGCTAATGGCTGAGCACTCTGCAGACACACATTCCCTTAAATTAGTTCTCAGTGGAGGCACAAGACCTAGTGGTTAGAGCACCGAACTCGCAGTCAAGGGATTGCAGGTTCAAACCTTAGACTGGGCGATGTGTGTGTTTATGAGCGAAACACCTAAGCTCCACGTGGCTCTGGTAGAAGGTAATGGCGAACTTCTGCTGACTCTTTCGCCAGAACTTTCACTCTTTCCTACTGCATCTTGCAGCTCACCTGCGATAGACCGGCGTCCCATCCAGGTGGGGAACCTATACGCCATGGAAACTAGGAAACCAGTTCTTATGAGCCAGGTATGGCTTGAAAAGGAACAAATTAGTTCTCAGGGAGATTCACTACCATAGAGAATGTGACAAGGCTGGCCCTTTGAAATACAGGTACTACTCATTTTTGGCAAGCTGAATGGACTGGAGCAACAGGAAATAAAATGTCTTGCCCAAGGACACAATGTATCACCAGGTATTGAACTTAGGACCTTACAATCATGATCCAAATACCCTAACCACTTCTACAGAGCAACTTTCACTCACAAGGTGTTTGCCATTGTGAGACTCTGGTTGAAGCCGTTTGCTATTACTGTGCTGAGAGACAGAACTGGAGATTCTATGGTTGAGGGAGTGAAGCTGCAAAGCAGAACAGCTTACTTGTGCCACGTGTAAATATTTGTGAATGGTGTATGTGTGTATTTGAGCAAGTGTTAGTCCTTTGTCCATTGTTTGTGTGTGTGTGTGTTGGGGGGTGGGCAGATTGTGATTTGCATGTGAAATTGTGTTGCACATCTGTTGGTGATTAGCAATGATGATAATGATGAAGATGATGACGATGGTGACTATGATGATGATGGCGGCGGCGGTGGTTGTGGTGGTGGTGATGATGATGATGAGGAGGAGGATAATGAACGTGATGTGGATGAAGATGATGAAGAAGATTATGACAATGATAACGTTGGCGGTGATGACAATGATGAAGCATATGATGACGGTGGTGATGATGATAAGGAGGAGGAAGACAATGACCACAACTACCACATAGTGAAGGCAAAAATGGTGGTGGTGGTGGTGGTGGTGGTGGTGGTGATGATGATGATGATGAGGAGGAGGAGGAGGAGAATGAAGTTGCAATTGCTATTTTCCTACAAAAACACACAACGGTAATAATATTTTCTCTTTATATATATATTTCTTTTTCTTCCATTTCCAGTTGCTGCTGAAGACTGGGAAGTTACTCACTATGGTCACCTGCTTTGGTACCTGTACATGGATGCTCCAGGAACATATACTCCACTTCATACAGGACACACTGCCCTTTTAAACTCACATGACAACACATTCCACCACCGGCATCAAATGACAAATATTACAATAAATGAGAAATAAAAAAAATAAAACACTATACCAAAACTGATATGCAAATATATATATATGTACACATACATACACACACATACATACATACCTACATATATACTAACATGCATACACTCCACACATATGCATTTTAATTTTCTATTTTTATTTTTATTTTTGTATTTTTTTTGTAACTTTTGTAACTGTCCACCAATGAAAAATAAAGAGTGTGTGTGTGTGTATATATATGTACACATGCATATGCAAAACATCAACTTTCTTTTCAATTATTTATTATTTTTTGTCAATGGTATTTGTAATCATCAGGTAACCGTACAGGTATATATATTTGCATGTGTGGGTGTATGGGCGTGTATATGTGTGTGTATTTGTATATATATATATATATATATATATTTAAACATAATAAAATAGGGTAGTAATAAATTATTATTACCAGTGGCCTAGCACAAAAAACGAATTAGTCTTTAGACTATATATTATTCATATAGAAATACAATAAGAGGCTTGAGATGGTAAACGTTTTTAATTTTCATTCCTTTTGTGAATTTATCCTTTTTTGTGGTCTTGAGATTTCTAGTGCTCTTTCTAGCACAACGCTTTCCTATTTGGAAGACTCTTATTGTATATATATATATATATATATCATAAAAAGCTTGTGCCATGTAAAATAAAAGCATTAAGTTCACATAAAAAGCACCAAGTCCACTCTGCTGATTGGACTTAGTGTTAGGAAGGGCATTCAGCTGTAAAAATCCTGCCAAAACAGTTACAGAAGTCTAGTGCAGGCTTCTTATTTCTTTATTGCCCACAAGGGGCTAAACATAGAAGGGACAAACAAGGACAGACAAACACATTAAGTTGATTACATCGACCCCAGTATGCAACTGGTACTTAATTTATCGACCCCGAAAGGATGAAAGACTAAGTCGACCTCAGCGGAATTTGAACCCAGAACGTATCAGCAGATGAAATACCGCAAAGCATTTCGCCTGGTGTGCTAATGTTTCTGCCAGCTCGCCACCTTTAATTTTTTTTTTTTTAATAGGATATAAAGATTGCACATGCACACATACGTACGTTCATACATACATACAAACATACACACAAACGTACACATACAGAAATATATGCTGAGACTCCCTTTAGTCATGACTGACCATGGGATTGCACCCAGAAAGTTACCCTCCCAGGCTTTAGTCCGGGCAAGGTTGTTTTATGGAAGACCAGCAGTCACCCATGCATACCGGTCTCCCCTCTCCACACCACCAGTGTTATCCAACGGAAAGGCAAGGGCCGATGCAGCTTGGCACCAGTGACGTCGCAACTCATTTCCACAGCTGAGTGAACTGGAGCAACGTGAAATAAAGTGTCTTGCTCAAGAACACAACACGCTGCCCGGTCCGGGATTTGAACTCACAACCTCGAACTCATAAGTTTAATTCTCTAACCACTGAACCATGTGGCTTCTTCCTGGCTGGCTCTTGTCAAACTGCCCCACCCATGCCAGCATGGAAAATGGACATTAAACGATGATGATGATAATATATATATATGTACATATGTATATATGTACACACACACACACACACACACACACATATGCACACACACAAACATATATATATATATTTTTTTTTTTTAATCGTTTAATAAAACATTTTTAGTCGTTTGATATTTTATTTTATTTTAGTGTATTAGTTTTTTGGTAGTATGGCACACTTTAGAATTTATATGATTTTTTTAGTTGTTTATATATACCTTTTTAATAGGCCGTTGTATTTGTATTTTATTCACAAATATATTTTTACCTTCTGTGTTTTTATGTATATATATATATATTTTTTTATATATTTAAGACCCATGGTGATATTTATATATAATTAAATGTTTGCGGTATAGTGTTGTATATAAAATCGTTGACTCGAATTTAATGGTTGTTCTATGACCAGTGTTTCTGTTATATATATATATATATATATATATATATAATATATATATATATAACACTCTTGAATATCATCACACACATGGACAAAATTTCTTCTTAAGAAAAAATACATAGTATCATGAATAGCAATAGCAAAACCGGTCGATATATTCAAAATTATATTAAATGTGCGTATTGTAAGTGTGTGTATTTTCCTTTTTTAATTTCTTATATACATTACAACTCACCATGTAGGGATAATCGAAATTCCTCCTTTCTGCTACTACTATATATATATATATTTATACATATGTAGTAGTTCTTGGTACAGTATCATATGACATGAGGGTTGGGTTCTGCAATCTCTTGCTGAACAACCACGCAGTTGATTTGTTTATAGTGATCAAATGTTTGTATTCACATAAGCTCACTTCCTCCATGAAATCAACATTACCTCAACAGTCACATGATGTGTCACATGTTCAGAAAACAAAATGGTCACAGAGCAACATGAAAAGGAGTGTTTTGCTCAAGAATACAAAGCAACATCCAATCTGAGAATCAAAGACCATGATTTCACAATCATGAGAGCAACGTAGTAACTGCTTAGCCATTTGCAATCACACACACAACACAAATAGCCTATCATGTGTGTCTGCATCCTTATAAATGTTTACATTTTGTGCTTTACATGAAAAGTATTTGCTCTGCATTTTCTAACATGGAAATATATGTATGCGTATGTTCTATATGATATATTTCATATATAATAAATCTATACTATATATATATATATATATATATATATATGTGTGTGTGTGTGTGTGTGTGTGTGTGTGTGTGTGTGTGTGGAGGCACATGGCCTAGTGGTTAGAGCAGTGGACTTGTGGTCGAGGGATTGTAGGTTCGAATCTCAGACCAGGCAATGTGTGTTTATGAGCGAAACACCTAAGCTCTACACAGCTCTGGCAGAAGGTAATGGCGAACTTCTGTTGACTCTTTCACCACAACTTTCTCTCACTCTTTCCTCCTGCATCATGCAGCTCACCTGCAACGGACCAGTGTCTCGTCCAGGTGGGGAACCTATACACCAAGGCAACTGGGAAACCAGGCATGGCTCAAGAAGGGACAGACAATATATATATATATATATATATATATATGTATATATAAAGGATCACAAATTTGGTGGGGAAGGGATGTATTTAAGTATTTTTACCTCCATGCTTGCTAGTTTCTCTTGCTCTTTTTATATCTCTTTTCTTCTCACCTAGTCATTATCTCCTGCTACCTGTCACCTACATATGTACTCTGATGTTTTGCGTTCCTTATCAGTTACAACTAGTTACTCAAATATAGGGGATATAAAACTCATTTGTCAGCCCGTTTTCTCCAAGTTTTCTCAACTCTAAAGAAGGTCTGTCCAAAACATCAGTCACTCCACTTCCTGAACCAATTAATTATCTCTGCCCTTGCTAAGGTGGAGGTATTGTTTTCAGTCATGTTTGTTTGTTTGTCCGTGCACAAAATATCCCAAGAACCACTGAATAGATTCCAATGAAACTTTCAGGGATGTCTGGCCTTGTGACTGGCACAAACTGATTAGATTTTGGGATCAATTCAGTACCAGACAAGGATTCTGGATTATTTTTCTGTTTATTTTTTTTTAATTAATTTTTGAGAGGAGTTGGGTTCATTTTTAGTATTCTCATTTGTGAGAGCAGTCGCAGTCGAGTTTATTTCAGATATTTTCACTTTAAAAATCTCTAGCTAATCGTTCAGAGAATGTTGGTGTTGCCTTGGTGGAGGTTTGCTCTCTCTGAGTTCTCTTGTTACTTAATTGTTTCCTTCACTTTTTCTTAATGAGTATTTGTTAGTTACCTTTGTCAACTTCTGCAAGGATTTGAACATAGGACATAAAGATATTTAGCTAAAATTACCACAAAATATTTGATTCTTCAACTCAAAGAATATTGTAAAATTATCAAGTCAGCTATAACTACAAGTGGAATTCACTGCCTTTCATTGAAATTCACTGCCTTTCTTTCAAATCATTTTTAAAATGATGAAATCTTTATATATAAAAGTGAAGTTGTGTGTCTGTCTCCTACGATTTAGATTCCTAACTACTCCCACATTTTGTGGTGCAGTGTAACCAAAAGCGGGTATCTTATTGTCGTGATTCATATCAAGCCCTTCTGCGTCTATGAGGAGTCTATGATTTTAATAAAAATTTACCATCATTTTTTCCCATTTTTAATGCATTTTTTGCTATTATATAAGGGAAGTAACTCTCTAAAAATGCTTATATAGTTATTTCCCTTAAAAACCCGAGCAACGCCGGGCGATACTGCTAGTATTGAATAAAATACCTTTGTCCTTATTAACCTAGTTTTCAGAACATAAATTAACATAATGCTTTGCTGGAAGGTTTTAAATAATAATAATAATAATGAAATTATTGTATATACAGTGCTCAGGTGCACCACAACTTGTCAAAAGTGCGTATAAAGTATATGCAGTAATGTACAAATGTCTGGGAAGTGAACAGTGTATGAGTCAGATACATGCTTGCATGTGTATGGAGGGGAGAAAATCATGTGTAGTGTTGGCGAATCTCAGGAAGCATGGCAGTTTTGAAGGATGCAGTGCTCTAACAACTAACAACTGATGCCGGCAGTTTGTTCCACGCTTCAGCAACTCTTAGCGTGAAAAAATGTTTCCGAAAGTCATGGGAGCTGTGCTGTTTTCTGACTTTGTAAATATGTCCACGGGTGTTAGATGGGTGGAGTTTGAAAAGGTGCTATTGTTTGTAAGATGGTAAATAATTTTATGGGTGTCTGCCAATTCAGCTGCCAGACGTTGGAGTTTCAATGTATCCATGCCCAGGGAAGAAAAGGCGTTCAGTATATAACAAATACCTGATGGAGGGTATTCTCTATATTTTAATTTAAATCACTCTATAATTAAAAGTTTCTTTCCTGGAACTAAGATTGGTTTCAGGCAGTTTGGTATCAAAAGGATTAGTTTCTGCTATGGGACAGATAAAGTAACTCCTATCATCTCTGTTGGTCAACCTTATTAATTGGTCAAGGACGTCTAGTTTTCTGTCTAGATAACATGTGATGGGGTGTTATATATAACAGTCTCTCTCTGTCTCTCTCTGGCCATCTAGACGTGCATTACATATAACAGTCTATCTGACATGTGATGTATGTTATACATAACAATTTAACCATTGTCAAAAATGCTTCTTGCAGCTCACATAGCTACATAGAGGCCTCTTCATTGGTCCATGTAGAAGGATATAGTGAAAATCTGAAAGATGATATTCACTCGGGTACTTTCAACACTGCTGTCTTCAATTTCATGTCGAGAAACGAAAGTAAAGGAAAACAAGAAAATCTATGAACAAAAGAAACACAAGATACACATATACTTAATATCACATTTTTTAATAAATAATATACATATACATACATATATATTTATATGCATAAATAATAAGGGTGGCTTGTTCGTAATTTTACCCTCAATCACTTTATTGATGTACATATATGTATGTATGTGTGTGTGAGTGTGTGTGTGGGTGTAAGTATGTATGTATGCATGCATGTATGTATACACACACATATGCATATGAACATATGTTGAAATGCATAAAGAATACTTTGTAAAGCAGGAATTCATAGAAATGCTCCATTAACTAGGTTTAACGTGATATAGCTTAAAACAATATGTAGACTGATTAAAAAAACAATTTATGGTATATATAACAAAATAAAACATATTATACCAGAATACAATCATCATCATCATCATCATTGTCGTTGTCATCGTAGTTACCTATTAAGCATTTTGCAGAATTTATGCATTGCTTCTCAAAAGGAACATAAATAATTTTGAATTCAGTGCAGTGTGGGAATATTTTCTGATTCCACCCAGAAGCTACTTTACAATAATGGTGAACAATGTGAGATTTGAACTCTGAGCACACAGAGCCAAAATAGATTCTGCAAGGCACTCTGTTGAGCATAGTAACAATTTCCTTATTCCAGTAACCTTGACTGGTAATGTGTTTATCAATTCTGAAAAGAGATGTAGCAGAACTTTGCTTCAAATTCATCCCAGTTTTTTTCCCCTCAGTTTGGGTTATTCTCGTAAATAAAAACAGGATCTTTCAAATTGAGTGACTCTTAAAAAAACAAAACTAACTAATGATGTACAACTACTCATCTGTAGTGTACGCTTAGGGAAATTCCTCTCTCTCTCTGTTATATATACAGAAATATGGATGTAGTAGATAACAGCTAGCCTTTGGCAGCCCTTTTGGACACTGTTGTATCCACTACTCTGATTGGTTGGTATTGGCGCAGTTTGTCTCTTGCTCTATTGTGTGCCAATATCCAACCCAACCAATTGCAGCCTTTTGATAAGGTCACGTATTTATTGTATCGACCGTGTAGTGTACTAAAGAAGCCATTCTCGTCACCTCTCTTCGCATGGTCGTTTACACATCAAATTCATCAAGAGACATCTGCAAAAAATGCTGTCAAATTAAATGTTCTTGATTGCTAATCAGTCAAGCTTTGAGTAAGCTCAGATTATATAAAGACAAACAGTATAAAAGACAAGGGAGAATAATAGATAGATGAACGGTCACAGAGGTTAACATACATGTGATAGACATGATAGAACAAAGAACCAAATGCATATTGCAGCAGGCTTCTGCTTCAAATGAAAAGTACATTTGACCTCATTAGTATTTGAACACAGAACACAAAGAAAGAGTCAGAACAAACAGCCAAAAGCATTTAATCCAACACTTTAATGGCACTGCTAGTGTGCTGCCTTTTTGGAAACTGGTTTCATTGTTAGAATTACTGTCAACTCTGAAATAACAGGACACATCCAAATTTCCTTAGATTGTACACTCTGTATTTGTTGATGCACCTTGCAATGGGAATTCTACACACAAATATGGGAAATTTGAATTCTGTGAACTTTCAACAAAACTTCAATGCTGCATGGTTTAGTACTTCGATGTTATGAGTGATTATAATCTTGTTAAATTTGAATCTCCTATATTTATTTCCCCTGACAATAGTTCTAGTTGCCCTTCTACAAATGTAACCAGTTTACAGCAATAGAACTGTCATCATCATCATTGTTTAACGTCTGCTTTCCATGCTAGCATGGGTTGGACGATTTTGACTGAGGGCTGGCGAACCAGATGGCTGCACCAGGCTCCAATCTTGATCTGGCAGAGTTTCTACAGCTGGATGCTCTTCCTAACGCCAACCACTCCGAGAGTGTAGTGGGTGCTTTTTACGTGCCACCGGCATGGGGGCCAGTCAGGCAGTACTGGCAATGACCTCGCTCGAATCTTTTTACACATGCCACTGGCACAGGTGCCAGTGAAGCGACGTTGGTAACGATCACGCTTGAATGGTGCCCTTTTACGTGCCACGGGTACGGAAGCCAGTTGGCTGCTCTGGCAACAATTATGCTCGGATGGTGCTCTTGGCACCCTACTAGCACAGGCACAAGTGCCAGTAAGGCGATACTCGTAACGACCATACTCAAATGGTGCCCTTTTATGTGCCACTGGCACGGAAGCCGGTTAGCCGCTCTGTCAACGATCACACTCGTATGGTGCTCTTTGCACCCCGCTAGCACGGATGCTACTTATCGCAGGTATAATATTTTAATTTTAATATTTTGTATGTATATATGTATGCATGCATGTATGTATATATACACACGCACACACTCATATGCATATGCACACAAGTTGAAATGCATCATGAATTACTAGGTTTAGCGTGATATAGCTAAACTAATTTTATAGCTAAAATGTGGGAGCATTTCTATGAATTCCTGCTTTACAAAGCATTCTTGATGCATTCCAACATGTGTGCATATGCAAATATATGTGTGTCTGTATATACATACATGCATGAATGCATACATACATATCATGAAGTATGCTTTTGCATTCATTTAATTTTTATGATGTATCCTTCACAATTATAAACCTCTTTTATAGAGCACTCTAGTGGATTCCTTCTATAGCATTCTTGATATATTTTACAAAATATTCATATCAATAATTCTTGATACATTAAAAGTATATTTATCAACGAACTTAGCAGTTCTTAGTCTATACATAAATAGAAGGAATTAGAATTTTGTAAAGTATCAACCAAATAGTGATACCTTGTAGGTTCTGACTTTCTTTGAATCTCTCAAATTCCCTGGCTGATGATGGTTCTGTATGAGTCAGTATGAATGCATGCAGTATTCAAAAATACAAGTATGTCCCAAAATAATATCTATTCATTTTATTACATATAACTTGAATTAGTATTTAATTCAACAAATCAACACAAACACACATGTATGCACATACATAAACACACACACACAGAGCTTTTTTTTGTCATTTTTGTTGCTTTAGTCATCATAGCTTTGCCCATGATGGAGCATCATCTTCAGAGTTAACTACATTTGTCTGTTGTGTTATCTTTCTGAGCATGTCCAGGGATCTAATATTTTGATTATAATGTAGTTTGTATAAAATGTGGGATCAATGAAATAAGAAGGGGTAGCCCTAATCTGATTAAGCCCAAACACTTTGCTTATAGTTAATCAGGGATGCTAGAAGGAATGCTTCAAGGTACTCTGTTTTTATTTCCATTTTTATCTATTTATCTCTTCACTCTTTTTTACTCTTTTACTTGTTTCAGTCATTTGACTGCGGCCATGCTGGAGCACCGCCTTTAGTCGAGCAAATCGACCCTGGGACTTATTCTTTGTAAGCCCAGTACTTATTCTATCGGTCTCTTTTGCCGAACCGCCAAGTGACGGGGACATAAACACACCAGTATCGGTTGTCAAGCAATGCTAGGGGGACAAACACAGACACAAACAAACACACCACATATATATATATATATATATTATACATATATACGACAGGCTTCTTTCAGTTTCCGTCTACCAAATCCACTCACAAGACATTGGTCGGCCCGGGGCTATAGCAGAAGACACTTGCCCAAGATGTCACGCAGTTGGACTGAACCCGGAACCATGTGGTTGGTTAGCAAGCTACTTACCACACAGCCACTCCTGCACCTATCTATATGTATCTTTTTTTTTTTTTTTTTTGCTTTCCTTTTTTTCTTTCTGAAAATTCTCAGGAGAAATGTTAGTCAAGTTCCATAACATAATAGAACTATGCTTTGTTTTGAAATTCCAATAATTCATTTATTGTTTCATTTCTGATAGTTTTCATATGTAGTTTACTTCTTGAGACGAATTTACATTTTCATCATCATCAACATCATCATCATCGTCGTTATTATTATTGGTTATCGTATTTATTTTTATGGCAAGCATTGGGATGACAGTGAGGTGCAGCCAAAATTCTGCTGTTCAAGTGCAATTTGATCTGTAGGATGTAAATTTCCATTCTTCATCAGCTTCAGGATGTAACTATATATGTGTGTGTGTGTAGATAAATAGATAGATATCTACATATATATACACATATATATACATATATATACACACACATATTCATAATGTGTGGGCGTATATATATATATATATATATATATATATATATTTATATATATATATATATATATATATATATATTATATGTAATATATATATACATTATATGTATGTGATTATATACATACATACATATTTATATATATATATTTATATATGTATATATATGTATATATATATATGTATATATATATGTATATATGTATATATATATATGTATATATATATGCATATATATATATATATATATATATTATATATATATATATGTATGTAAGTATATATATATATGTATATATAGTGTGTGTATATATTATGTATATATACATACATACATACTGATATACACACATATTAATACATAAACTCTCGTGCATAAATGTGTATGTATGTGTGTGTGTGTTCTTGACTTGATATTGTCCGCTGCCAATTGTCAATAAACATCACCACCATACAAGCAGTGGTATTTGTTTGCAGTTTTATATGGTAATAGGCCTAGATTTGGTAGAAATATCTCCTTCTTTGAAACAAGAGACAGTTGCTGACAAGAGGAGTACCCAACTGTAGAAAATTTGCTTCAATGAATATTGTCTGCAACCATGGAGAAATAGATGTGACTTTACTATGATGATGATGATGATGATGATGATGATGATGATGGTTATTTTGATGATGATACATGTGTGTGTGTGTATGCGTTGTGTGTGTGTGTGTGTATGAGTGTGTGTGTGTGCATGCACGTGCACGCATGTATATGTACATATGTATATATATATATATATGCATACATATATATATATGTATATATATATGTATATAATATACATATATATATATATATTATATATATATATATATATATATATATTATATATATATATATCTATATATATATATATATATATATATAATATATGTGTGTAGTTCAAAAATTTTCAGAACAAAAGATGAAAACAGGTGTAAGAACAACAAGCAGGTGTATTAGTTTAATGCTTGAGAAAATAATAGAAAAGTCTTTTATGTTTCGAGTCTATGCTCTTCAACAGAAAGGAATAAGAGGAAAAGATGGAGAGGTGATGATTCAATTCTGTATTTGTTTGGTCTTCAGTAATATCTTTTATTAATTAAGGCTAATTATCATCATCATCCTCATCATCATTATTTTCATATTCATTCTTCCATCCCTACATGGGTTGAGCAAGTCCTCTCCAACACAGCACCCTAACATTTGTTGTCATAACTTTGTCATTTGTTGTGTGGTTCAACTTCCTGAGATCAGCCCATGTCATCCGTGGACTTCATTTTCAATTAGAACCTTCCCACATAAATCCCTGGTCACTTCTTCACCCACCTGCTTCTCCCATATGCATTACATATCTACACCATTGCAGCTATTGCTCTGCATTGGTATAGATATGTAATTACAGCTAGTTCTTCTTATGTACAGATTCTCTCTCAGCTCATCTATACCTTGTTGTTCATGCATAGAGCAATATGCAATGACATAACTAATAGGTAACCAAGGAGAGTGACCAGTCCCTCTGATCACATTTTTCAAAATTGGCACCTTTCAACATCTTTAACTCTTTATTTAACCCTTTCGTTACCAACCCAGCTGAAACCGGCTCTGGCTCTGAGTACAAATGTCTTGTTTTCATAAGTTTTGAATTCAAATCTTCCACCAAACCTTAGTCACAATTTATGTTCCTAACACTAGCTGAATGATAACTAAGTTATTTTTTACTAAATTCTTTGTTATATTTAAAGTAATTGAAAGAAACACAGAGCATCTCAAAATAAATACAGTAATGAAAGGGTTAACTTGTGCAATAAGAGCCAAATCTCTTTTGTTGCTGTTGTTAATTGTATGGCATTGGAAGAACTTTCTAGAGTCATTAGTTTATTTGACCAACATTCCGTGTTTTTAAATTCCTTGCTCAATCTCTTGTGATGTATTGGTGGACACTGACATCTGAAGAACTAAAACCAGCCCAGAAATCATAGCTTCTCAACACTGGACAATCCTGTGGAGCTTCATTGTTTCTACATGAGATTAACTATGTATCTTATAACTCTTTTACTTGTTTCAGTCATTTGACTGTGGCCATGCTGGAGCACCACCTTTAGTTGAGCAAATTGACCCCAGGACTTATTTTTTGTAAGCCTAGTACTTATCCTATCAGTGTCTTTTGCCGAACCGCTAAGTTGCAGGGATATAAACATATCACCATCGATTGTCAAGTGCTGTTGGGGGGACAAACACAGACACACAAACATATACACACATACATATATACATATATATGACAGGCTTCTTTCAGTTTCTGTCTACTAAATCTACTCACAAGGCTTTGGTCAGCCTGAGGCTATAGTAGAAGACACTTGCCCAAGGCACCACGCAGTGGGAATGAACCCGGAACCATGTGGTTCGTAAGCAACCTACTTACCACACAGCCACTCCTGCACCTATAACTAATGAAATTTTTGTGTAATATAAGAGAAATGCGATTTAAAATTGTTTGGTACATGTCATGGTATCGTTTTTTGTATGTGCACACTCCCACTAACTTTAGAATCAAGCTATGCCTTTGGCAATAAGTACTAAGATCACACTGGAAATAAACTCTTTTACATGCCCTACTGGCTCACTTGAAGCAGTTCACAGCTTCTGTTATCTTGGTGACATAATTAGTAGAAGAGGTGACAGTTCAGAAAGTATAGTCACTCAGATAAGAACTGTTGCCAACAAAGACCTTTCCTTCAGAGTAAATGGTAGATTGTATGATGCATGCATTTGCAGAGCAATGCTGCTTGGTTATGAGAGATGGGCCTCGAATGCAGAAGGCTTATGAAGGTGAGAAAGAAGTGGAGCATGTTCCTGTGACTGAGTAATGTTAGTGTATATCAATGATAGATTACAAATGAGTTAAGAAAGAGAAATGGGTATAACAAAAATCAGGTGTAGTGTACAAGAGAAGAGGCCATGTTGTTATGGACAGGTGGCAGTCAAGAAACTTCAAGATAATAGATCTTGTGGAAGAGTGAGACCTGTGTGTGTGTGGGGGGGGGGTGTATAAATACATATAATGTACATTATATATAAACAATTGCAGCGTGGAAGGTGTTTATAAGCCATTTAAGAAACATACAAAAACTGTTAGATTCACTTCAACATTTAAATTTAATTTTCAAAATTTAAATGTTGAAGTGAATCTAACGGTTTTTGTGTGTTTCTTAAATGGCTTATAAACACCTTCCACACTGCAATTGTTTTCGTTCCAGCACACAATCTCAGATCAGGTCACTTGCTATGCAAGTACATCTCCATAACATTATATATATATAAATACATGTAATGTACATTAGTTATACATCCATATATACATAAATATATATATATATGTATATATATATAAATACATATACTGTACATTATTTATACATGCATACATATGTACATACATACATACATACATACATACATACATACATACATACATACTATGTAGGCACTGGCATGGCTGTGTGGTTAAGAAGTTAAATTCCCAACAGCATGGTTTTGGGTTCAATTCGACTTCATGGTACCTTGTGAAAGTGTTTTCAACTATAGCCCTAAGCCGACCAAAGCCTTATTTGTAAATTTTGTCAACAGAAATGTGTGTGTGTGTGTGTGTAGTTGGTGTTATTCAGTAATAATTCAATAAACAAAAACTTTCCATTTGTGACCATCCCATCTTATTTCCAAACATGATATATCTAGGACGCCTAGCAGGAACTCTTGAGGAATCGGCAACAGATTCTGTACAGTGCAGACAATCCTTGTTATGTGAGATGGGAGGATAAAGTTTCCATCTCCAAGGATATCAAGCTTAGTAGCAAGAACAGGGTGTATAAGTGAGTGTATATGTGTGTGTGTGTGTGTGTGTGTGGTGTGTGTGTGTGTGTGTGAATAGTAGTCAGTAAATGAAATGTTTAAAAGAGAAAGAGAGAGAGAATGAAAAGAAGGTCACGAAGCCATATTCTGGGTGTGGTTGTTATTGCTGATATTTAGCACCAGGTCAATTCTGATTGAGCAGACCTATACCCAACCAAAGGCATTCCAGCCATGATCATCCCATCTTTTCTTTTAAAATATCGAAGAATACATTATCAAATGTGTCTTTCACATTTTTTTAAAGATGGCTGGGTGATGTTTGGTGAGATTTGGTTGCTCTTTCTAGCATATCAAGTGATCACAACCATATTGTAGTTAATTCATTTTTTATATATTAATTTTATTGTGTATTTGTGAGTATGCACATATGTGTGTTTGCATATGTGTGTGTGTATGTGTGTGTGTGTGTGTGTGTGTGTGTGTGTGTGTGTGTGTGTGTGTGTGTGTGTGTGTGAAGGAGAAGAGGAATGGTATGATATAAAATATGCTTTTGTGTAAGGTCATTTGATTTTACAGAGAACAACAGTCACTACTATATTTCTAAAACATTTATCAACACTGCTTACACCACAATAAATACCACCAACACCATTTCAACAAGGTCACTCTACTTGCTAGAAATAGCAGCTAAATCTCCTTCAGGCTTTGCACTACTGTTTTTAGAAAAAAAAACCAAAGATTTTAAAAAATAATACATTGTAAAATATACTCCCCTGTTGAAAGGAAAAACACCAGCCCTTTTAATACCAACCCACTTGAGACAACCCATGGTTCTATGAAACAAACTTATTGTTTTAAAGGAGTCTAAATTAAAACCTTTGAACAAAAATTTGTATTAATTCATGTTTTATACACCGGCTTAATATTAACAAAGTTATTTTAATAAATTCTTCATTTCATTTGAAATAAAAACCAATATTTGTCAGTAGAAATATAATAACAAAAGGATTAATTATAGGTTTGTTCTGTCAGATCTTTAATCTGGGGTTAAACAGCAACAATAACAACAATAACAACAACAATATTGTTATATATGTCATATTTTGTAGATCCAGAATAGAAGTGTGGAATCGTTTCCTCTGCTGGTTTTATTGGCTGCTGTGTTTGGACTAGCATTAAAATATCCATTACCTCCACTGACTATCATTATTGAGTTACAGTCTGATTCTTCCTGGAATTCCCATATTCTAGAACTTTGGGACATTTGTGACTGCAGAGATGAGAAATGGTTTCTTGCTGTTGGTGATGCTGGCGGCGGCGGTGTTGCCATTGTTGTTGTTGTTGTTGCTGTTGTTGTTGCTGCTGTTGCTGTGGTCATTGATGATGCTGCTGTTGCTGCTGTTGTTGTCGTTGATGATGGTGATGATGGTGATGATGGTGATGAAGATGATGATGAAGATATTGTTGGTGCTGTTGTTGTCGAAGATGTCGGTGTTGTAGTGATGGCTGTGTTTGTGCTTGTGTTTGTTGTCAAAGCTGTTTCCGAATTGTCAGCATCCGCTTCAGGAACTGGGTCCTCATTCATCTCTTCAGTAGGTTTTTGTCTCACCAACGTTGCTTTTTTCTTCTCTACCACAGTTGTTGTTGTTGTTGCTGTTGTTGTTGTTGCAGATGTCGTTGTTGTTGTTGGGACTAATGTTGATGTTGGTATTGTTGTTGTAGTAGTTGTAGTAGTAGTAGTAGTAGTAGTAGTAAGAGTGCTGTCAGAAGTGGTGGATGCACCAGCGACCATGAACTCATGACCGGCACTAACATTTTGGCACATTGTTTCATCTTTGCTTCTGCGACGGATGGCTGAATTTTTGGTGTACTTTTGTGACAGAGACGAAAGTGGATTCCCCTTGATGGCTGCTAAAGTGTTTCGGCTATTAATGCCATTGTCATTATAACTACCAAACTTACTATCAAAGTTTCCATGCTGGCCACCACTATTAGCCCGACCCCGCTGCTTCGATAACCGGTGGTGGTGAAGGGATTGTGTGCGTGCCCTCCTAATTGAATTACCCATCAGACTTCGATACAACACTTCCATTTCCTTTGTACCTCTCTGTTCCTTATTTTGCACATTTACCACTTCATTTTTGTCCTCGTCTTCTTCAATAAGTAGATTTGGTGTTGAGTTGTAGCGTTTGGACAGTTTTGCTTTCAGTTCCATCTGTAGCATCTTATAGCTCTCCTCAACCAATGTTTGGTTGTCGTCATCATCATCCTCATCATCATTTTCAATCTTAACACCATTGTCAGCCTCAATGAGGTCCTCGAAGCGAGAATTGCCGCCAGTGGTCCTCAGTGTTTGAATCTTGGACGCCATGGACAGCGTTTTGG
The DNA here is from genome assembly GCF_006345805.1 of Octopus sinensis. Taxonomy (NCBI): domain Eukaryota; kingdom Metazoa; phylum Mollusca; class Cephalopoda; order Octopoda; family Octopodidae; genus Octopus; species Octopus sinensis. Next base: position 21,221,648 of record NC_043002.1, on the reverse strand, counting down.
AATTGTATTGCGAAGTGTTGCTGCCAGTTTTTGTTCTGTAACCCAACATGAAAGGTAATAGAAATCGGACAGTTTCTTTGTGGCCATGATATGAGACAAATGGACGCCCACTGACTAGAGGAACACCATTTCGTAAGCGAGGCAAAGGAAACGACACCAAGAGGCCAAGGTTCGTTCCAATCCATAACATTCCAAGACTTGACAGAAGACACGTCACAGTACATTCTTTTTGGGAATCTAAAATGATAAAAGGAAACAACAAAAATAATAACACTTCATGAATGCTGTCAGGATAATAGATAAGGGGTTACTATGGAGATAAGTTATGAAAAATGAGAATCAAATCAAATCAAAGATAAAACATATATCTATATGTACGTATGTACGTATGTATATATATATACAATTACAACAATTGGTGGCATGAAGTTTTAACTGCTCTTTCTAGCGAGTCAGATATCCTATTCTTTGGGTATCTCTTTTGTGGTTGAACGTACACTGTATTCTTCTTTGAATAATATATATATATATATATATATATGTACTGTTCTGTGATGGTAAGATCAAAAAAGTATTCCATCTGGTGAGAGATAAATATTATTTAATAAACACAATATGTTTTTATGTGCTACTATTAGATTCATGTGCTGAGAGCATGCCAAACATAAAAATATATATTGTGTTTATTATAAATAAACACACACATATACATACATATATATGTGTGTGTATGTGTATGTATCTTCTATCCCAACTAAGAGAGAAAAGAGAGAGAGAGAGAGAGAGAGAGAGAGAGAGAGAGAGAGAGAGAGAGAGATACACATTTGAAACAGAGAGATAAAGAGTTAAACTAAAGACAGAGGTATAGAGTTTCTGAAGTTACATAAGCATATATAAATATATATATATATAAAGAGAGAAAGACAGGGACAGAGAGAAAGACAGAGAGAAAGACAGAGAGAGAGAAAGAGAAGAGAGAGAGAGAGAGAGAGAGAGAGAGAGAGAGTTACTCACCTGCAGGAAGGACCCTTGTTCCAGCCGAAGCAATATTGATTTCCTGTAAGAGATTCAAATTCTCTATATGATAGAGATGTATGGTTGGGCTGTTCTGATATGAGACCCAGATACCAACTCCTGCCTGCACTATATGTTGGATAACACCTTCAGGGGACAGGCAACAGGAGACCTGCAAAATGAAACATATACAGAGATGATGGTGGTGGTAGTGATGATGGTGGTGGTGGTAGATGTATGATAAATGCTGGAGAGATATGAAACAGATAGATAGGAACACACACATATATACACACACATATACACACGTATACATAGCAGCAGATCTTCAGACAGGTAGATAGAAGAGTATGCATATACTCACACATGCATGCATTTACTCACACATACATATAAACAGATAGATAGATAGATAGATAGATAGATAGAGAGAGAGAGAGAGAGAGAGATAGATAGATAGATTGATAAATAGATAGATAGATAGATAGATAGATAGATAGATAGATAGACAGATAGATAGATAGATAGATAGATAGATAGATAGATAGATAGATAGATAGATACATAGATAGATAGATAGATAGATAGATACACAGATAGATAGATACACAGATAGATAGATAGATAGATAGATAGATACACAGATAGATAGATAGATAGATAGATACACAGATAGATAGATAGATAGATAGATACACAGATAGATAGATAGATAGATAGATAGATAGATAGATAGATAGATAGATAGATAGATAGATACACAGATAGATAGATAGATAGATAGATAGATAGATAGATAGATAGATAGATAGATAGATAGATAGATAGATAGATAGATTTCTTTATTGGCCACGCAGGGCTGAACACAGAAGGGACAAAATGCAAAGTAGAGCTTTTCTTTTTGGGAAGAAGACAAGGAAAAAAGTTTTTAAGAGGGGATGATCAACAGGGATCGTGTATCACAGAAATGTCAATGTAAAAAGGGAAAACTGATTAGGTTTGTCTGTGGATAGAAAAGCCTATGGAAAAGACCATGGGAACCTTGGACAAAAGTGTTATGCAAAAAGAAAACACATTACAGTAAGTGGCTCTCTTTTTGGGGAGAAAAAAAAGTGGGGTAGGTTTTTGATCAAAAGGGATCGTAAAAAGGAAAGAAAAAAATGATCAATAGGGATCGTGTATCACAGAAATGTCATGGTGTAAAGTGTGAAGAGGGAAGCAGATAAGATTTATCCGTAGAAAGAAAAGCCTACGGAAAAGACCACGGTAACCTCGGTCAATAATGTCAGATGTTAACACATTTATTTGCAAGTAAGTAACTCTCTGTTTAAAATTTTTCCAGATTCATAGGATTATGCTCAAGGTGGCTTCGTCATTCATACGATAGATAGATAGATAGATAGATAGATAGATAGATAGATAGATAGATAGATAGATAGATAGACAGATACAAATAGATAAACAGATAGATAGACAGACAGGTGGACAGAGAGAAAATCATAGATACACAGGTATGTAAACAAATATAGAGATAATGTTAGTTTCAACATATTTTATACAGTGATCATCAAACATCTAATTAGGCAGAATTACATGATGAGAAAAGACAACATTAGCTCCTTGACTAATATGATTTTAAATTAATTCAGCAAGTATATCTTTTCCTCATTGCTACAACTGGATTAACCTAGCAGTAAGAGTACATACGCCTTAGGACCCCTCATTAAAAACCTCCCACTAAATGCTTTCACTTTCAAATTAGTGATTCTGTACTTGCTCAGTACTCACATACGACAGTACGGCATGGCCTGGCTCTCCATCATTTACAATGACAAATGTTCCATTTGATCCACTCAATGGAACAGCTTGCTTGTGAAATTAATGTGCAAGTGGCTGAGCACTCCACAGACAAATATAATTTTAACATAATTTTCAGGGAGATTCAGTGTGACACAATGTGTGACAAGGCTGGCCCCTTTGAATTATAAGTACAACTCATTTTTGCCAGCTGAGTGGACTGGAACAACAAGAAGTAAAGTAACTTGCTCAAGAACACAATGTGGAACCAGAAATTGCACTCACAACCATACAATTGTGAGTTGAAAACTTTGGTCAAGACTAAACATTCTAGTATGCTATCGTAGTTTGTACCACCTTCAACTTTTATGGATGACGGTGTGTCTAAGGTTACTAAGAATATTTCTGTGACCTAATATATAAATCCTTAAATCCTTAAAAATGTTTTAGCCCATTAACCATTTTGATACCAATCTGTCTGAGACCATCCCTGGTTCTATGACATAAACTTACTGCTTTAAAGGGATCTAATTAAATTAAACCTCTAATTAAACATCTAATTAAACGTCTCAAAATTTCATGTTCATTTTATGTTCTAAACACCAGCTTAATAATCCTTTCTACAATTCTGATTACACACACACACACACACACACACACACACACACCACACACACACACACACACATAGCAAGGACCACGTTTCGGACCTCTCCCATCTTGCGAGCTCTGAGACGAAGACCATTGGCTCAACAGCAGCAGCAACAGCAACACCAACAGCAACAACAACAATACAGAGGACAGAGTCAGCCAGGAATATAACCAAATGTGTCTTACCTGTACTTTTCCAGTGAAGTAATCTATCTTGTATATCATATTATCACTTGCAGCTAAAATACAGTCATCACATGTGATGTCCAGTAAACAAACAATGGGACTAGAACTGAGACTGATTACTTCTGGATGCTCAACACACCAACTATAATCTTCATCTGCAATAGATAAATAAAAAAGATATATTTGTGTAAAAGCATCCAGTACATTCTTATTTCTTTACTGCCCACAAGGGACTACACACAGAGAGGAAAACAAGGGAAGACAAACGGATTAAGTTGATTATATTGACCCCAGTGCATAACTGGTACTTATTTAATCGACCCCAAAAGGAAAAAGGCAAAGTCCATCTCGGCAGAAATTGAACTCAGATGAAATACTGCTAAGCATTTCGCCTGGTGTACTAACGTTTCTTATTTCTTTACTGCCCACAAGGGGTTACACATAGAGGGGACAAACAAGGACAGACAAACGGATTAAGTCAATTATATCGACCCCAGTGTGTAACTGGTACTTATTTAATCGACTCCGAAAGGATGAAAGGCAAAGTCGACCTTGGCAGAATTTGAACTCAGAACGTAAAGACAGACAAAATACTGCTCAGCATTTCGCCCGGCGTACTAACGTTTCTGCCAGCTCGCCACCTTTAATAATAATAATAATGATAATAATAATAATAATGATAATAATAATAATGATAATAATAATAATAATAATAATAATAATAATAATAATAATGATAATGATAATAATAATAATAATAATAATAATAATAATAATAATAATAATGATAATGATAATAATAATAATAATAATAATAATAATAATAATAATAATAATAATAATAATAATAATGATGATGATGATGATGATAATAATAATAATAATAATAATAATAATAATAATAATAATAATAATAATAATCCTTTTTGCTACTGGCACAAGGCCTGAAATTTTGGGGGAGTGGGACTAGTCGATTACATCAACCCCAATGCTTGACTGATACTTATTTCCTCGACCACAAAAGCATGAAAGGCAAAGCCAGCCTTGACAGCATTTGAACTCAGAACGTAAAGACAGATGAAATACTGCTAAGCATTTCACCTGGCATGCTAATGTTTCTGCCAGCTTGCACCCAGTACATTCTGTAAAGTGGTTGGTATTAAGACAGATGTCCAGCTGAAGAAACTATGTCAAACCTGATAGTAGAGTTTGGTGCTGTTCTCTGGCTTGCTGGTCCCTGTCAAATCATCCAAACCATGCCAGCATGGAAAATGGATGTTGAATTATGGTGACGGTATATGAAACTGAAGAAATATTAGATTAAAATAGGCATCTGTGTATCATATGTAATGTAAAAACCATCATGAAAAGCAAATGTACTGAGGCACAAGTCCACGCAAGGTTGTTTGTGGAAGGCCAGTAGTCACCCATGCATACGAGCATCCCCTCTCCACACCACTGGTGCTTTCCACATTGCTCCAGTTAACTCAGCTGTAGAAATGAGTTGTGACATCACTGGTGCCAAGCCGTATCAGTCATTGCCTTATATATATATATATATATAAGAAGTTGAATGAATTATCCTAGTATGGATAATTCGGTTAACCGATACCCGGGTAGCAAATTCACGTCAGAAAACACAGTTGAAGCTACATGCCAAGGGCAGAAATCACGTGCTTTCGTGTGGAAATTTATGTGTTTTTTTTACTATAAATAAATGAAAGAATGGAGTCGAACAATCATATGTCGAGAATAAAGGAATTTTGTTAAATCGTTGTTCGACTCCATTCTTTCATTTATATATATATATATATATATATATATATATACATGCTATGAAATGTAAATGTAATGTGTAATCAAATTGAAAACAAATTTTAAAAGTAAACGATTGCATAAAGATCAATTTAGAGGTAAAAAAAAATAACAAAACAAAGACTTATATAGGGAGGAATACACTCACTAATAACAATCGTTCAAAACACTTTTTTTTTTCTTTCCTCATACCATATATCCCAAACACAGAATAATGTTCATAATTCAGGCTGGGCACAATGAATGTATTTTCAGTTTAATTGTCAATTTCGTGCACATTTTATAGTTCAGTAATAACAATGATAAGCTGTGAAATTTTATTTTGAACTTTAATGTCCTGTAATGGATTTGTTTTTATGGCTTGATTTACATTTAGAATGAATAGGAAATTACTTTGGCTGTATAAACTCTCAATTGTTGATAGCCAATAATATTGAGTCTAAAAATTCTTTACTAGTTTGCTTCTAATCATTCTTTGCTTTTCATCTAAAGAGATTTCAGTCTGACATTCATCATATAAGTTGGCATGTTTATTGAAACATATACACACAAACACACACATATTTGACAATATGTGTGAAAGGGAGAGAGAGAGAGAGAGAACGTGTGTGTCCATATATCTGTCTCCACCCATCCATCTATACATATGTATCTGCCTATATATGCATACAAGCTAACACACACATACGTATTCATGTATGTACGCACACACACGCACTTTGTTAGAGCTTTCTTAATTCTGTGTTGAATTCAAATTCATATTGAATATTCAGAGTGGAATGAGTAAGTCCTGAAAAGATTTATGCCCCATCTACAAACTTGAAACAGTAGTTTCTAACAAACCATTGAATTTGGTGAAAGCAGAAATCTATTAAATAAGATTTATAATATACAGTAATTCCTTGACTATCACAGGTGTTACATTCCAAAACTAACTGAAAATCTGCAAAGTAGAAACAGTACTGTACTGTATATTTTTTTTATTATTTTTATAATTTGTATATATTTTATTAATAATGCAAAACAACACCATACACTCAATTCCCAAGTTTTGTTTTCTATACAGTATGTGCAATTCTTTGTTTACTCATTTGCGGTACACTACATATTTTCTTTTAATATATTTTAATTAATGTGTTTCACAGTGCAGTACTGTACTGTATTTTTATTTATTAATTTATCAATTTTTAAGTGTGAAAATGCTTATTTTGCCACAGATATAATTAAAATCTAAAAAAACATAAATACCTATTGGCTGCTGAAACCCACAATAGACTGTGGAACCATGATATAAATTTACATATATCAGCTAGAAAAATCCGCACTGTATTAAGGGCACAATGGGTGAACCACAGTACAGTGAGGGATTACTGTATATATACACACACACACACACTCACACGTATATATATATATACTCTTTACTCTTTTACTTGTCTCAGTCATTTGACTGTGGCCATGCTGGAGCACCGCTTTTAGTCAAGCAAATTGACCCCAGGACTTATCTTTGTAAGTCTGGTACTTATTCTATTGGTCCCTTTTGCTGAACCGCTAAGTTACGGGGACATAAACACACCAGCATTGGTTGTCAAGCGATGTTGTGGGGACACACACAGACACACAAACATATACACACACATACATATATATATATACGACAGGCTTCTTTCAGTTTCCGTCTACAAAATCCACTCACAAGGCTTTGGTCAGCCTGAGGCTATAGTAGAAGAGACCTGTCCAAGGTGCCACACAGTGGGATTGAACCTGGAACCATGTGGTTGGTAAGCAAGCTACTTACCACACAGCCACTCCTGCGCCTAACATTTGTTTTTTTTTAAGCATTGAAATGTGTACTCTAAGATACAAATAAGATGATCATTTATTTTCAAATTCAGAAACACTGTTAGAACAGTGAAATATTGGGTAAATTACCCTTACAAAGTGGAAACATTTGTCAACAAACAGCTTTGTAAGGGAAACTTACCCAATATTTCTACTGTTCTAACAGTGTTTCTGAATTTGAAAATAAATGATCGTCTTATTTGTATCTTGTAATATAAATTTATGTATGTATGTATGTATGTATGTATGTATGTATGTATGTATGCATGCATGTACCTATGTATGTATGTATGCATGCATGTATATATATATGTGTGTGTGTGGTGTGTGTGTGTGTGTACATATATATAATTTAGAGAAAGACCTCTATTAAACAATTCAATACTGAAAGATGTTATTCACACCATATAGAAAAAATAACTATACTATAAAAACCTTATTCTTAAAATCAATAAAGTACATAAACAATAAATAGTAATGCGCATAGTCAATTTACTATTTATTATTTATTGTTTATGTACTTTATTGATTTTTAGAATTAGGCTTTTATAGTATATTTATTTTTTCTATATGGTGTAAATAACATCTTTCATTATTGAATTGCTTAATAGAAGTTTTTCTCTAAATTATATACATATATTATATATTGTGAAATTTGATTTAGAATTGGCCGATGCCAGTGCCACCTAGACTGGTAAAAACCACCATCCGAATGTGGCCGATGCCAGCGCCGCCTTGACTGGCTTCCGTGCCGGTGGCATGTAAAAAGCACCAATCCGATCGTGGCCGTTGCCAGCCTCGCCTGGCACCTGTGCCGATGGCATGTAAAAAGCACCCACTACACTCACGGAGTGTTTGGCGTTAGGAAGGGCATCCAGCTGTAGAAACACTGCCAGATCAGACTGGAGCCTGGTGCAGCCTTCTGGCTTCCCAGATCCCCGGTCGAACCGTCCAACCCATGCTAGCATGGAGAATGGACGTTAAACGATGATGATGATGATGATGAATTGCTAAATTGAAATTTTCCCAGTAAGTTTGGAATTATATTCCCTACTACTATTATTATATACATATACATATATATATATATGAAGAATATGAGGGATTTAGCTCACTTGCGATCTAAACAAATAGGTACGCTGGCTAAGTGCTACAATTGGTCAACCATTAGGTTCTAAGGTCAACGCTAAGGCTAGATCTAGGGATCTGTGTTAGGGGTCCATTATGGCATGTATATATTGGTTTTTATTTTTCCTCTAATATATATATATATATACACATACATACACACATATCAACAAAATCCACTCCCAAGTCTTGTTAAAGTAAAGACATGACAAACTTCCCAAAGCAGGACCTGTATATTCTGGAACTTAGGCCAGTTTTCATGACAAGTAAGTGACCAAAATCACAACATTCATCCTGCACAGAATGCCAGTTTGTCACAGAGGTACTCAATTACAGCAGAGTGGACAGGAGCAATGATGTACTTTGTTTTGCTCAAACTCAAAAACACAATGCACTGCCATGGCTGGGAATTGAAACCATGATTTTGCAATCGTGAATGAAACATTGTAACCACTAGGCTACGTGCCTTCACTTCTTAGGCTGGTGCTAT
>NC_043002.1:21152725-21202725 GCF_006345805.1 Octopus sinensis | reverse complement strand
GCCATGAACCCACGCCTGTGCCTAGTAGACTGTTTAAAATTTGAATAGGAACAAGAGTCCTTCATCCTTGACAGTAGCATCATTATCACCAAATGTGACAAAGAATTAAAGAGAAAAAAATTAATAAATATAAAAGACCTTAGACCTACTTGTCAGGAATCTCCAGTTCTATGATACAGTTGTTCACAAGCTGGACTTGTTCAGTTTGGACTTGAATACTGCGCTGAAGGTCACTCAATATTCCATTGATTAACTCTTCGTTAAGGGCCTGGTGGATGTAGACACATAACAACAATAATTACTGGTTAATGACTGAGTTAACAAGAAAACAAAACAATTGTGAGTGGGGTGGGGTATTAGTGGCTGGGTGACTGTTGTGGGCAAGAGAGAGAGAGAGAGAGAGAGTGTGTGTGTGTGTGTGTGTGTGTAAGATAGAGAAAGCATGTGTGTATAAGAGAGAGAGAATTAGAATTAGAGATAGTATGTGTAAGAGAGAGAGAGAGAGAATAAGAGATAGAATATGTGTAACAGAGAGAGAGAGAGAGAGAGAGAGAGAGAGAGTGTGTGTGTGTGTGTGTGTGTGTGTGTGTAGATAGAGAAAGCATGTGTGTATAAGAGAGAGAGAGTTAGTATTAGAGATAGTATGTGTAAGAGAGAGAAAGAGAATAAGAGATAGAATATGTGTAACAGAGAGAGAGAGAGAGAGAGAGAGAGAGAGAGAGAGTGTGTGTGTGTATAAGATAGAGAAAATGAGTGTGCATAAGAGATTGAGAGTGTTTGTGTAAGAGAGAGTATGTGTAAGAGAGAGAAAGAGAATGAGAGAGAGAGAAAGAAAGTAGAAGAGAGAAAAAATAGGAAAGAGTGGGAGGGAGAGAGAGAGTGTGTGAGTGAGTGGGAATATGAAGGTGTGTGAACACATGAAAGTAATTGTGTCTGAGTGACAGAATGTATATGAGTGGGAAAGAATAAAAAATGTGAGTGTATGTGTGGGGGAGGTGAGAGAGAGAGAGAGAGAGAGAGAGAGAGATTGATAGACCAATAGTTACATATATCATGTTTCCAGGATTCCTTTACTGGATTCAGTAATTGAAATTTGGCTATGTAAGGGGTACACTCTCAACGTTTGTAAATGATTGAAGGTTTGTGAACGAAAGACAAATGACCAAAATGCTTTGTGGATAGAACCAACTTGAAGCCTTATGACTGCAAAGCAAACTTGTCAAACATGCAGCCACACATGAACTTTTAATGTATTATAATAGACAATCTTATAGTAGACGACGGCATTATAGTAGACAAATTTTTAATGCATTTTAGTAGACAATGTATTATAGTAGACAATCACATGACAACTTGAGGAAAAATACACATTGTGTGTTAGGCTCATTGTGAGACAGGATCAAGAAAGGAGCATTCATGCCGTGGCTTTATTTCTGCCAATCTTCCCACAAACCATCCAATGGATTTGATAAGAAGAAATGAGAGACAATCATTTACATCATATGATAGATTGAGTGATGATACAAGGTTGTGTATTAGGCTCAGTGTTCTATAGTAAAAGACAATCACATCATATGAGTACTTGAGGGATGAGTCAAGGTTGTTTAGTTTAATCGATATTTTGTGGTGGGAGATAGATACTTATAACAAGTTGATGGAGAAGGCAAGGTTAAGTATTAGGTCGGTGTTTCTCAACCTTGTGTAACCCTTAAAATAAATTACATGTCTCAAGAAACCCCTACACAAAAAAGTTATATACCATATCTTTTTCATATTTTTTCATCATAGTTCACATGATAAATGTCATATAGGCGTAGGAGTGGTTCGGGTTCAGTGCCACTACATGGCACCTTGGGCAAGTGTCTTCTGCTATAGCCTCGAGCCGACCAAAGCCTTGTGAGTGGATTTGGTAGACGGAAACTGAAAGAAGCCTGTCATATATATGTATATATGTGTGTGTGTGTGTGTGTGTGTGTGTGTGTGTGTGTGTTGATGTGTTTGTTTGTCCCCCCCAACATCGCTTGACAACCAATGCTGGTGTGTTTACGTCCCCGTAACTTAGCGGTTCAGCAAAAGAGACCATTAGAATAAGTACTAGGCTTACAAAGAATAAGTCCTGGAGTTGATTTGCTCGACTAAAGGCAGTGCTCCAGCATGGCCACAGTCAAATGACTGAAACAAGTAAAAGAGTAAAATATATATAAATATATATAAATTATGATGATTATGAAGTTAGCATTAGCTTATCTCGCTCTTTCTTGCAGAACTCCTAGGAACCTTTTGCAGAACCCTAGGGTTCCGGGAAACCCAGGTTGAGAAACGTTGTATTAAGTTCAGTGGTTTTATAGAGAGAAAACAATCACTTACATCATATGCTAGTTTGAGGGATGAAGCAAGGTTGTGCATTTGGCTCCATATGATATAATCATGATTCATTGCATGGATCTCTTCATAAATGTCTTCTACATTTTTACTTTTAGAGTCTGAAATTTTAATGAATAAATTTATAAATATACAGACAGACAGACAGACTGATAGGTTGGGATAGAGAGAGGGTGTGAGAGGCAGACAAAGAAAGAGTGAAAGAAAAAGAATTGTTGACAGAAAAAGACAGAGAACAAAAGAAAGAGAGAGAGAGAGAGAGAGAGAGAGAGAGAGAGAGAGAGAGAGAGAGAAAGAGAAGCAAACTGAGAAAGGGAGTGAGAGAAAGAAAGAAAAAGAGAAGATAGACTAATCTGCCTTGAAGTTCGTTCAATAAGCTAGACTCATGTATCACTCAATAAGCTAAGCTACCTTCAGTTAATATGCAACAGGATAATCTATCCTCAAGTATAACTTAGTAAGCTAAGCTACCATTAAGTATCTCTCAACAAGCTAAACTACCTTCAAGTATCACTTTTGTTAGGTTTCATTCAACAATATATATATATATACATGCATACATTTTTTTTTTTCATTTCATTATATGTAAAACCTCACACTTTAAGTCTGTCTTTGTATTATTTCCCTCATCCTTCACCCTGGTGACAAATAAAAAAAATCATCATCATGTTGCTGTTGTTGCCATTGTTATTGTAGTTGTTGTCATTGTGCAAAAAGTTTCTTCAGTATGTGGTTGCTGTTTTATTCCATATATGTTTTTCTCAACAAACTCAGTTACCTTCAAGCTACTCTCAACAAGTTACTCTCATGCATCACTCAACAAAACTAGTAACATTCAACTGTAACATCTGAACTATATTTAAGTATCACTCAACAGGCTAAGCTACTCTTATGTATCACTCAACAGGCTACCCTCAAGTGTTGCTCCAGAGGCTAAGCTATTCTTACATTCTTCAAAAAACTCAGATATTTGTAGTGCCAAATGAGGTGGGGTACCACCAAAACCTTACCAATTCTTTGGAAGCCATATGGTTCTCCTGTTGGTGTATATGGAGATTTCATCTTAGGTGGTATGGTACAGCTGGACTTTAGCCGTACATCCTGTAAAGGGACAGTCCACTTGTGTTTGTACCGTTCAATGAGCTCGCCATCTCTGTCACTGTAATCAAATACATCCATTATTATTATTAAGAAATGATTATGATAAATTAATAACAATATATGTGTGCGTATATATATATATATATATATATATATATATATATATATATATATATATATAAAGCACCATCCGAACATGGCCAATGCCAGCACCGCCTTGACTGGGTTCTGTGCTGGTGGCACATAAAAAGCACCAACCGATCATGGCCGCTGCCAGCCTCCCTTGGCACCTGTGCCGGTGGCATGTAAAAAGCACGCACTACACACAGAGTGGTTGGCATTAGGAAGGGCATCCAGCTGTAGAAACACTGCCAAATCAGACTGGAGCCTGGTGCAACCCCTGGCTTCCCAGACCCCGGTCAAACCGTCCAACCCATGCTAGCAAGGAAAACGGACGTTAAACGATGATGATGATATATTGCTAAATCCACAAGTTTTTTTTTATTCTCTCTCTGTTTATTTTTTCTTATTCTTTTCTGTTGAAGAGCACAGGCTCGAAGCATAAAAACTTTCTCACTTTCCTGAGCATCCAATTAATACACCTGGTTGTTGTTCATGCATCTGTCTTCATCTTTTGTTTTACTGTAAATTTAAACTATATATATCTATATAGCTCAGATGGGGCTGTGTGGTAAGAAGCTTGCTTCCCAACAACATGGTTCCAGGTTCAGTCCCATTGTATGGTACTCTGGACAAGTGTTTTCTACTATAGCCTTGGGCCAACCAAAGTCTTGTGAGTGGATTTGGTAGATGGAAACTAAAAGACACCACCATTAATTGACAAGTGGTAAGGGGGAGACAAAAACAGACACAATGACACACAGACATACATTTACATCATGATGATGATAATGATGTATGCATCTGTGTGTGTGTCTTTGTGTCTGTGCTTTTCTCCCTACCACCATTTGCCAACCGATGTTGGTGTGTTTATGTCCCCGTAACTTAGCAGTTTGGCAAAAGAGACCAGTAGAATAAGTACTAGGCTTAAAAAATAAGTCCTAGAGTTGATTTGTTTGACTAAAACTCTTCAAGACTATGGATCAGCTTGAAAAATTGTTAAGGTATTAACATATTTTTCTTTACATAAAACCAACGGCAACCATTATACACAAATAGAGAAATTTTATCCACCAATGTAGAGGGCGTTGAGCATTCATTCTTATTGTTTGACATTTACGTGTGTGTGTGTCTGTGTGTGTGTGTGTGTGTGTGTGTGTTTGTTTCTGCATGTGTGCATGTGTGTGTGTGTGTGTCAGTGTGTGAGTGTGTCTGTGTATGTCAGCATGTGTGTGCCAGTGTGTTTGAGTATATGTTTGTGTGTGTATGTGTGTGAGCACGTGTGTGTGTGTGTGGGTGTGTGTGTGCATGCATGTGTGTTTAGCTGGTTTGAGGCTATAGTAGAAAACACTTGCCCAAGGTGCCATGCAGTGGGACTGAACCTGGAACTATGTGGATGGGAAGCAAAATTATTATAACAAATCAACCCCTACGTTTATCAAGAAATTTTTTTTAAAACATTTTTTAATAGATGTGAGTGTGAATATGTGTGTGTTTCTATGCATGTATGTGCACACACACACACACACACACACACACACACACACACTTAGACACATAACTCCAAAGAGGGACTCTCTTGGTCATTATAACAACTAATTGAAATAGAAGTCAAATCTCCCTCAAATCCCATTCAACCATTTGAAAAAGGACACATTAGGCAATGTTGTCCTATAGACATTATGATTATGGCTGTTTATACCTTTGATTGTGGAGGCACGTAGCTTAGTGGTTAGGGTGTCAGCATCATGATAGTAAGATTGTGGTTTCGATTCCTGGACCAGGCGATGCGTTGTGTTCTTGAGCAAAATGCTTCATTTCACGTTGCTCCAGTTCACTCAGCTGGCAAAAATGTGTAACGCTGTGATGGACTGGTGTCCCATCCAGCTGGGGAACACATATGCCACTGAAACCAGGAAACCGGGCCCATGAGCCTGGCTAGGCTTTAAAAGGGTGCATTTATTATTATTTATTATACCTGGCACGTAAAAAGCACCCACTACACTCACGGAGTAGTTGGCATTAGGAAGGGCATCCAGCCGTAGAAACACTGCCAGATCTGACTGGGCCTGATGAAGCCTTCCAGCTTCACAGACCCCAGTTGAACCGTCCAACCCATGCTAGCATGGAGAACGGACGCTAAATGATGATGATGATGATGATGATACCTTTGATCACAGATGTACTGGATCAAGATTGACCCAGGACTAAACATTAACATCAACAAAAATACACATACCTCTCCTGCACCTTGATACACACAAGTGCATCATTTAGCATTATTAATCGCCGCTTCTTTGTACAATTATTCACCTATAAAAACAAAGGAGAAAGAATACCTGAATTAATTAACATAAATTAAATGTTTGAGAGTGGGAGGTACATAACTGCAAGAAGAAGTAAATGAAGAGTGAATAGATCAGCATAAATTAGAGCTAAAGTTAATGGACTGGGAATTATGTCACTATATAATAGGCGATATAAAAGGTAGTGAGAATTTGTGAATATATTAAAGGTAAAGTGAGAGGGTAAATAGGAAACAATGAGGTGAAGAAAAGGAATGAATAATTTAGCATAAATTAAAGGTAAGTTAGGAGTAAATATTTGAATGATTAATTAACAGTGAGGAGTCATAGCTAGCTAGATAAATAGAGAGGTGAGCTACGGGTTGAAGGAGCCACAGTCCATTATCTGTCACAAATGGCACATAAGTACAACTGTTTGGTGTGTGTATGTGTATATATATTATATATACATCACCCATGCTAGTATGGAAGATGGACGTTAAATGATGACAATGATAATGATGATGATGATGATGATGATGAGATATATGTATTCACACATACATGAATATAGATGTATGTGTGTCTGTATGTGCTTACACACACACACACATACACTCAGACACACAACTCAAAAGAGGGACTCTCTTGGTCATTATAACAACTGATGGAAATAGAAGTCGAATCTCCCTCAAATCCCATTCAACCATTTGAAAAAGGACACATTGGGGCAATGTTGTGTGTGTGTATGTATGTGTGAGTGTGTGTATGTATGAGTGTGTGTATGTATGAGTGTGTGTGTGTGTGTGTGCCTCCCTTTCCCTTTCTTTTTCTCTCTCTGGTCAAGTAACCATGTGCTTTCTCTACAGCAGGACACTATTGTGTCTCCATAATCTTTGAGATGTTGGAAGCGGGTACAATAAAATGGTGTTTGGCTGGATCGGATGAGGTACTCTTCTAGGAAGCAATAACTACCATCATCACCCACACTAGCACCACTTGATTCACCCTACGCCACCACCACCACCACCACCACCACCACCGCCGCCGCCTCTGCTGCTGCTGCCTCTGCCATTTATTTACAGTTTTCCATGAAAATATATCCTGCCATTGAACTGTTTGTTTGATGTTTAAAGGACTAAATGAAATATTACTTTGCCTGGAAACAGGTGAGGGTCAGTGACTGGAAGGGTATCTGACTGGAAGGATATCCAACTGGAATACCTATCTTAACACAACTTTTGTTGGATCCATACACTGCCAACACAACCACCACCAATTCCAGCATCACCACCACCATCACCACCATCAACAACGTGAAGGCACAATGGCCCAATGGTTAGGGCAGCGGACTCGTGGTCGGAGGATCGCGGTTTCGATTCCCAGACTGGGCGTTGTGTGTGTTTATTGAGCAAAAACATCTAAAAGCTCCACGAGGCTCTGGCAGGGGGTGGTGGCGAACTCTGTTGTACTCTTTTGCTCCAACTTTCTCTCACTCTTTCTTCCTGTTTCTTGTCCCTGAATTCCTATGCAACCACTGAGCCTGGATGCGCATTCATCCATCCATCAATGCTCTTGGTGTCGGGAGTTGACCTGTTTTCTCTTTTGCGGGTCTTACAAATAGCAAAGGACCACACTTCGGACTTCTCCCATCTTACGAGCTCTGGGATGAAGACCGTTTGCTCAATAGCAACAGCAACAGCTCAACAGCCATCAATAACAACAATAACAACAACAAACTTACGATATAAAACATGTCATCTTCACGGATCAAGAAGGAGTTATGGAACGCTGACATCCGAATCTTCACCGATAGTTGTTTGGCTGCAAATTTCTTCTCACTCTCTCGTTTCCGATCATTCAATTTGAGAGCCAGATTCTCCAGGATGGTCACAGCAAGCTGGAGGGCCTTTCGGTCTTCATGACCCTTGGGTGTGTATTTAAGCAGATCCTGACATGAAGAAACGACAAAGTGAATATTGATAATGATTAACATGTTAATCCTTCTATACAACTACATAATTTGGCAGAGGGAGCCTCTAAGTAACCATTCAGAGTGCTAATGTATTCCTAGAAGCATTATGCCTGAAATCAAAGTAAAATGGTCTGGGTTTTGATCATAAGAACTATTGACCTAGGGCTAATCAACAATAATTATTATCTTCATCAATTTTATCCTCATCATTGTCATTATCATAATGAACTAACAAGCAAGCCTCTATGTAGTCTATGAATTTGCTAGAAATAATAATCGAATTTTCCTCAAATCATACTGTATTATACTGAAATAGAAGAGGGCTATGATGGATAATGTTGTCTAAGATATATTGCATTTGAAAAAAAGTAATTAAGAGATGGTCAGAATTGGAGAGTCTGTTCAATTATATAATTGTTCCAGTAAGGCAGCGAGCTGGATGAGACGTTAGCATGCTGGGCAAAATGCTCAGCAATATTTCATCTGTCTTTACGTTCTGAGTTCAAATTCTGCCGCGGTCGACTTTGCCTTTCATCCTTTCGGGGTCGATAAATTAAGTACCAGTTACTCACTGGGATTGATATAATCGACTCAATCCATCTGTCTGTCCTTGTTTGTCTCCTCTGTGTTTAGTCCCTTGTGAGTAGTAAAGAAATAGGTATTTCATCTGCCACTACGTTCTGAGTTCAGATTCTGCCGAGGTCGACTTTGCCTTTCATCATCCTTTCGGGGTCGATAAATTAAGTACCAGTTGCATACTGGGGCCGATCTAATCAACTGGCTCCCTCCCTACAAAATTTCGGGCCTTGTGCCTAGAGTAGAAAAGTACATAGTTGTTCCAGTGCTGCCCTGGAACTATTTAGCAGAACAACACCAACTATGTTGAACTAAGAGAGCCTTCATGAAATCCCTCAATTTCAGAAATAGCAGCAAGTCTCTCTGAAATCCTTTCCTTCCTTTTTAATATAGAAAAATTGCATTTGAAACAAAGATTGGTTGGTCAAGTCAGGAATGCACTTTAACCAGAGGTTTGGTGGAGGTCAGTACTGACTTTGGGCTACAGCTCTGGGAGGATGGTGTCTATGTAGTTGTGTAACTCATAGATTCAAGACTTCAATGATATGATTGCTTATATTTATAGTGACATCGTAGGGGTAGGTATGAGAGGCTGGATCTAGTGAGTTTGAAATAAAACAGGTAGGATATTCGGGTCTGATATGGCCAGCTTAAAAATGCTAAAGGGTTAAGCACACAATGTGCTCCTGGTCTTGGAAATGAACCCATGAACTTAGAAACAAGAGCCCAACATGCTAACCAAAAGGCCACACACTTTCGTTAAACAACAACAAAAACAACTACTACTACTAGCACCACCGCTGCCGCCGCCACCACCACCACCACCTACTGCTACTACTACTACTACTACTACTACAACAACAACTACTACTACTACTACTACTACTACTACTACTACTTCCACTACCTCTACTACTACTACTACTACTACCTCTACCTCTACCTCTACCTCTACTACTACTACTACTACTACTACTACTACTACTAAACAGAAGATATCAAAGACAATTCAATGGAAAATTCCTTACCTGAAGACACATGATAAACTGTGGGAATCTCTGAATTGGCTTCACCATTAGGGCAAATATTGACAGACGGTCTGGGCTATTTGCTTCCTTTTGCTATAAAAGATCAAATATATTTCTTATAATTAGATGGTTGATTGATAATTAAAACAGAATTCATCAATGTATAATATATCAACATTATTTCAAACTAAGTGGGGTCAATTAAGTGAGGGTTAATACAGCATCTGTTTAAGGTGGCGAGCTGGCAGAAATGTTAGCACACTGGGCGAAATGCTTTGCAGTATTTCGTCTGCCGCTACATTCTGAGTTCAAATTCTGCCGAGGTCGACTTTGCCTTTCATCCTTTCGGGGTTGATAAATTAAGTATCAGTTATGCACTGGGGCCGATATAATCGACTTAATCCATTTGTCTGTCCTTGTTTGTCCTCTCTGTGCTTAGCCCCTTGTGGGTAGTAAAGAAATAGGTATTTCGTCTGCCGTTACGTTCTGAGTTCAAATTCCACCGAGGTCGACTTTGCCTTTCATCTTTTTGGGGTTGATCAAACAAGTACCAGTTATGCACTGGGGTCGATGTAATTGACTTAATCCCTTTGTTTGTCCTTGTTTGTCCCCTCTATGTTTAGCCCCCTGTGGACAATAAAGAAATAAATATACCATCTGTTTTTATATGTATATGTATGTGTGTGTGTGTGTGTGTGTGTGTGGTATGTGTGCATCTGTGTGCATATGTGTATGTGTGCGTGTATGGACGTGTGTACATGCGTGTGGGATTATCATGTATGTGTGTGTGTAAGCATGGGCCTGTGTAATGTATGCGAGCATGTGTGTGTATGCATACATGTAACCTAGTGCATGTGTTGTATGGAGTGATGTGTGTTTCATGCATTTGCATGTGTGTGTGTGTATGTGTGCATGCATATGGATGTGTCCACATGTGTGTGTGTGTTTGTGCAAATACATGGGCCTCTGTGTGTGTGTGTATGAGAGCATGTGTGTGTATATGTACAGGTAATCTTTAGTTTCTGTCTACCAAAGCCACTCACAAGGCTTTGGTTAGCCAAAGGCTATTGTAGAAGACACTTGCCCAAGGCACCCCACAGTGGGACTGAACCCTGAACCATGTGGTTGAGAAGCAAGCTTCTTACCAAGCAGCCATGCCTGCACCTGTATATATACTTATATACTTATATTTAAAAGTTAGAGTGAGCTTACTTTTAGGAAATCCCTGAATGACTGTCGAGTTCTTTGTAGCTTCTTGATATCTTCCATGGTGGCAGTAAAATTATTCACGTATACACTGTAAGCATCAAGTACCATTGACTTTGAGAACTGCAAACAGACAATAATGCATTAGGTTGGAAAGAAAGTTCTGTTGCATTTTCAAGATGAGAAAAAAAATGTAAATACTTTTTTGGACTTAATTGCTACATATCTACATACATGATGATGGCCGTCCACTTGTGACCGAGGAAGACCATTGCCGACCTTCAGGAATATTGTGCGCTCTAGGACTAACTTATATTTTGCATTTGTGGCTCTGCTGGTGGCCAATGAGCCCAGCTCATTGCCGACCAAGCCTTCCCCACTCACCATACGAGCTGTGTGCTTTCGCGCAGCTCACTTAAGTTCTTCATGCTGGACACATGCTCTCTCAAAAGTGTTGATCCCCTCTCCAACCTGCTTCCTCCATCCGTGGCAATGACAGGCACTGTTCTTCCAGCCAGTGTCCTGCATATCACAGGCCTTTAATGAGGACTTGACACAGTCCTTAAATCGCAGCCTTGGTTTCTGCCGGAGTCTCCTTCCATTCACAAGTTCTCCATAGAACATCTGCTTAGGAATCCTTCTATCCTCCATTCTAATATGGTGTCCAGTCCAATGCAACCGGTGCTTGTGCACCATCGCCTCAATACTCAAGATATCAGCTGTCCTCAGAATCTGTGTGTCTGGAATTTTTGAGGTCCAGCCACATACACACATAAAAAAAGACCCCTGTCAGTCATGAACTACCATGGGATTACACCTAGAAAGTTACCCTATAAGGCATAAGTCCAGGCAAGGTTGTTTATGGAAGACCAGCAGTTGCCCATGCATACGAGCATCCCCTCACTATGCCACCAATGTTATCCAAGGGAGAGGCAAAGGGGCCGATACAGCTTGGCACCAGTGATGTCGCAACTCATTTCTACAGCTGAGTGAACTGGAGTAATGTGAAATAAAGTGTCTCACTCAAGAACGCAACACATAGCCTAGTCTGGGAGTCAAACTCACTACCTCATGATTCTGAGCCTGACACTCTAACCACTGAGTCATGTACCTTCACCACAAAAAATACATACATACATACATACTCTCTTTTCTCTTTACTCCAGCAGCGGTTGTCAAACGATGTTGCGGGGATAAACAAAGACACACAAACAAATACACACACATACAGACACACACACACACACACACACACACACACACATACATATATACGACATGGCTTCTGATCTTAACTGATTGGAAGTGTTATCATGTACATTGTTTTGTCTTGGTATAAAAGATGGGCTACAACAAATATTCTGCTCAATTCCACAGATTTGCTTGTAAGTTGTTTGACCATAACCAGTTGAGCATGTCCCTTAATGGCTGACGATATGTGCATCTCTGATCACGAGCAGAAATAGTTGGGAAGCATCATAGCCATATGTTGAGAGGGATTCTTTGGGGTTTAAATAATTCACCTCTGGAAACATGGGTGTTTCGTTCAACATCCTTAAACAACCCTTAGGATGAGCTACTCAACCTGAAGAAAATTCTAACTGGACTCCACCTGCAAGGTCATGTGCTGTTTATCTTGATATGAAATCACTATGTTATGCACATAGTTGTGATGCATGTGCCTAGTGTACCCTTATCAGACGGGTAGTCATGATGGGTATACTGGGCTTTGTATATTTTACCCCAGTGTCACTTTGATGGCATGCACACTGTTCTCTCACTCATTAGTAATAATAATAATAATAATAATAATAATAATAATAATATATATATATATATATATAAAGTTAATCCAAATATGATAGCACAAAAAAACACAACAACGTGAGGACGTGGAACAAATATAAACTTATTGGACGCTCAGGAAAGAAGGAAAGAAGGAGGGTTTAACATTTCGAGCGGAGCTCTTCGTCGGAAACATAGGAGAGGAAAGATCCAGAGAAGGGAAGATAGAGGAAAAAAAAAAATCGCCAACGGTACACACGTGGTCACATTTTATATATATATATATATATCTTATAATATATATATATATATATCTTATAATATAATATAATATAATATATATCATATATATATATAATTATATTTTATATATATATATTATATATATATATATATATATATTATATATATATATGTATATTATATGTATATGTATGTATGTATGTATATATATATATATATTATAGAGGTAGATAGTTGGACATGCATAACACAAATACAAAGAACTATACCAATAAAAGAATACTTTTTAAAAAATGAGGCAATATATTTCATGATAGTAGTAGACATGAATCAAACACACACCGATGCGATAAAGATGTCTCCAATGATATTTTCTTCCTGCCATTCATTGACACGATTGGCCAGTTCGATCTGGAACATGCGATGGTAGTTGAGTATCTCCCGTAACTTTTTCAGAGAACTTTTCACTTTAGATTTCTGTGAGTCAACAGCTTCCAGAATTGGAGTCTCGTAATCCTGAAACATCAAATAGAAGAGATATTAGAAAACTGGTGTACTATTTGTTATTGTTGATGATGATGCTGATGGAAGATTTGCCACGAGCCTCACTCCCAGAAATGTGGCATTGTGCATCAAGAATTCTTCTTGCAAGGACCAGACTGTCAATCAAATGTGTTACTCTGACAATTTGAAGCGCTTGAGGAAGGACATTCGGCATAAGTGACCAGATCTGTGGAGTACAAAGAATTGAATTCTTAACTGAGCTGTCTTCACTCATGAGCTTCTCACCAAAAACAACATGGTATCATTTTGGCATCTGCCCTATTTGCCAGCTTTAGTACCTGCAGACTTCCATCTCTTCCCTAAGGGACAGAAGTTGTTGAGATCCAGAGCAAATCACATAAGCTCCTCAATTTGCTTACAGAAAATGACTTTCAAACCGTATTCCAAAAGTGGCAGGGATGTACTTACTTGTACTTGTGGTGACATTCGCCTTGGGCGGGTTGAATCGGCTTCTTCTACCACCCTCGAGGCATCTTGAACCATGGCGGTGGAAGAAGTTTCGTGGGAATATTAATTTCACAAGTGGCCCCCAACAATCCTGCATGTAGAGACATCCTGTTTGCCGCAGATTGTCCGCAGACGCAGGGACAGAATGACCAAGGAGCTGCCGGTTGCCGAAACAGACACCTTGAGGATTTTCACCCATCTGCCGGGTTGTGGCCCTAATACCACTCGGTATCAGACCAATCCACCTTGAGTGGTCCTACCAGGAACCAAAGTTCCCGACGGCATAGCTCTGACACCACCTGCTGCCAACGTCCCCACCATGATGAGGAGGGGATGGACTTTGGGGATGCAGGGATGTTGGGACAGGTGTATTGCAGCACAAGGTGACTATTTCGAAGATGATATTAAAACTTAGGTAAATAATGTTGAAAGATTTAAAAGGCCAAACAATGCAAATAGATTTTAAGATGCAGTAATGTAAACTAAAAGTGAGTCACCTGGTAATCTTTGGTCTTATATGTATCCAATATTTAAAATACCAACAAACAAATTAAAGTTACTATTGAAGCCAATGATAGAAATCTTGGCAACTTAAGAATTAAGGAAGCTTTGATTATCTATAAATTAAACCCACAAATAAATAAGAGATTGGAGCTAGGCATGCAATACATATCGACATACACACACAGGTACATTTGCTACATATTAGAAAAGAGGTGATGAAAATTGATTTGTGGGGCAATAAGTTAATAACTGACGTCACTAACATTCATGAAGAAGAGAAACACTTGAAAATTCAAATATAATCATAGAATTATTTTATCATCATCATCATTTAACGTCCGCTTTCCATGCTAGCATGGGTTGGACAATTTTGACTGAGGGCTGACGAACCAGATGGCTGCACTAGGCTCCAATCTTGATTTGGCAGAGTTTCTACAGCTTGATGCCCTTCCTAACGCCAACCACTCCGAGAGTGTAGTGGGTGCTTTTTATGTGCCACCGTGCCAGTCAGGCGGTACTGGCAACGACCTCGCTCAAATCTTTTTACACATGCCACCAGCACAAGTGCCAGTAAGGCGACGTTGGTAGAGATCACGCTTGAATGGTGCCCTTTTACATGCCACTGGCACGGAAGCCAGTTGGCTGCTCTGGCAACGATCATGCTTGGATGGTGCTCTTGGCACCCTACTAGCACGGGCACCAACAAAAGACATCTTACAAAGGACAGTTTCTTTTTAACCCTGAATAAGGGACTTGTATGTCCCAAAATACTGGATGTATATAAAAGACCAAAGATTACCATGTAACATACTTTTAGTTTAGGTTACCTCATCTTAAAATCTATTTGCATTGTTTGGCCTTTAAAATCTTTCAACATTATATTCCATATACAATGCTTCAAGCAACCTATAAAATCTTATTAGGTAAATAAGTTATATTTTATTAACCATAACTAGTCCAGAAACCTTTTGTTACGACCTTGTATGTTGTATTATAGTAGTATACTGTAGTAGTATGTATAGTAGTATAGTAGTAGTATCAAGTTCTATTAGCAGTTTTGCTCAACTTACGTTGTGTATTCTCTGGAGACTTTCGATATACGACTTTTCGCTGGATATGATACATTCTAACACACACCGCCTTTTGATCTGAAAAGAAAAACATATATGGAATAGAACAGCAACCACATACTGAAGAAACTTTTTGCACAATGACAACAACTACAATAACAATGGCAACAACAACAGCAACATGATGATGATGATGACGATGACGATGATGGTGATTTTTTTTATTTGTCACCAGGGTGAAGGATGAGGGGAATAATACAAAGACAGACTTAAAGTGTGAGGTTTTACATATAATGAAATGAAAAAAAAATATGTATGCATGTATATATATATATATATATATATATATATATATGTATATATATATGTATGTATGCATATATATAGTTAATCCAAACATGAAAACACAAAGAGAAAACACAATGCGAGGATGTGGAACAAGTATAGTGTTATTGGACGCTCAGGAAAGGAAAGAAAAAAGGATTTAACGTTTCAAGCAGAGCTTTTCATCAGAAACATACAAAAAGGAATGGTCCAAAGAAGGGAAGACGGAGGAAGGAAAAATGTCAATGATACACACACAGTACACACACACACACATATATACATATATATACGTATATATTACGGAGATATACTTGCATAGCAAGTGATTTGATCTGAGATTGTGTGCTGAAATGAAAACAATTGCAACGTGGAAGGTGTTTGTAAGCCATTTAAGAAACACGCAAAAGCCATTTGATTCACTTCAACATTTAAGTTTAAATTTTCAAAATATTTTCGTCGCTTTAAGACCGCGACCTGTTCACTGATGCAGCAAAGATTTTTGTCAGTGAACAGGTCGCAGTCTTGAAGTGACGAAAATATTTTGACAAATTAAACTTAAATGTTGAAGTGAATCGAACGGCTTTTGTGTGTTTCTTAAATGGCTTACAAACACTTTCCACGCTGCAATTGTTTATATGTGTATCATCATCATCATCATCATCATCATTTAACGTCCGCTTTCCATGCTAGCATGGGTTGGACGGTTCAACTGGGGTCTGGGGAGCCCGAAAGCTGCACCAGTCCAGCCAGATCTGGCAGTGTTTCTACAGCTGGATGCCCTTCCTAACGCCAACCACCCGAGAGTGTAGTGGGTGATTTTATGTGCCACCGACACAGGTGCCAGACGAGGCTGGCAAACGGCCACGCTCGGATGGTGTTTTTATGTGCCACCGACACAGGTGGCAGACGAGGCTGGCAGACGGCCCCGCTCGGATGGTGTTTTTATGTGCCACCGACACGGTGCCAGATGAGGCTGGCAAACGGCCACGATCGGATGGTGCTTGCTACGTGCCCACAGCACAGGCCAGTCGATGCGGCACCGGCTACGGCCACGTTCGGACGGCCCCCTTGTGTGCCACGTGCCACGGCACTGGCACCACAAGATACAAATTCCATTGATGTTCATCTATTTTGATTTGTTTTGATTTGATTTTCACTTGCCTCAACAGGTCTTCACAAGTGTCACAAGAAGGAAGGTATGCACAGGTGGACTGACTACGTCCCAGGTAGGGGCCATGGGTTATGGCCTGACTAGTGTTGCCGGGTCTTCGGATGGTGTTTTTATGTGCCACCGACACAGGTGCTAGTTGAGGCTGGCGAACGGCCACGATCGGATGGTGTTTGTCATGTGCCCACCGCACTGACTACAGCACTGATGGATTTCTTGTGTGCCACAGGCACTGGTACCACAGGCACTGGTACCACAAGATACAAATTCCATTGATGTTCATCTATTTTGTCTATTTTGATTTGATTTGATTTTGATTTTCACTTGCCTCAACCGGTCTTCACAAGTGTCACAAGAAGGAAGGTATGCACAGGTGGACTGACTAGTCTTGCCGGGTCTTCGGAAGGTGTTTTTATGTGCCACCGACACAGTGCCAGATGAGGCTGGCGAACGGCCATGATCGGATGGTGTTTGTTACGTGCCCACAGCACGGAGGCCGGTCGATGCGGAACTGGCTACGGCCACGTCGGATGGTTCTCTTGTGTGCCACCGGCACTGGTACCACAAAGTGTGTGCCACGGCACTGGTACCACAAAGATACAGATTCCATTGATGTTCATCTATTTTGATTTGTTTTGATTTTGATTTTCACTTGCCTCAACAGGTCTTCACAAGTGTCACAAGAAGGAAGGTATGGCACAGGTGGACTGACTACGTCCCAGGTAGGGGCCATGGGTTATGGCCTGACTAGTCTTGCCGGGTCTTCGGATGGTGTTTTTATGTGCCACCGACACAGGTGCTAGATGAGGCTGGCGAACGGCCACGACCGGATGGTGTTTGGTTATGTGCCCACAGCACGATGGCCTGATGCGGTACTGACTACGGCCATGTTCGGATGGATTCTTGTGTGCCACCGGCACTGGTACCACAAGCGGTACTGACTACTTTTTATGTGCCACCGACACAGGTGCTAGATGAGGCTGGCGAACGGCCACGACCAGATGGTGTTTGTTATGTGCCCACAGCACGATGGCCAGTGATGCGGTACTGACTACGGCCACGTCGGATGGATTCTTGTGTGCCACCGGCACTGGTACCACAAGCGGTACTGACTACGGCCACGTTCGGATGGATTCTTGTGTGCCACAACCGGCACACCACAAAGATACAAATTCCATTGATGTTCATCTATTTTGATTTGTTTTGATTTTCACTTGCCTCAACAGTCTTCACAAGTGTCGCAAGAAGGAAGGTATGTACAGGTGGACTGACTACGTCCCAGGTAGGGCCCACGGGTTATGACCTGACTAGTCTTGCCGGGTCTTCGGATGGTTTTTTATGTGCCACCATGTTCCCATAGCACGGAGGCGAGTCGATGCGGTACTGGCTACGGCCACGTTCGGATGGTTTTCTTGTGTGCCACAGGCACTGGTACCACAAAGATACAAATTCCATTGATGTTCATCTATTTTGATTGATTTTCACTTGCCTCAGCAGGTCTTCACAAGTGTCCAAGAAGGAAGGTATGCACAGGTGGATCGACTACGTCCCAGGTAGGGGCCACGGGATATGGCCTGACTAGTCCTGCCGGGTCCTCTCATGCACAGCACACTTCCATAGGACTCGGTCTTCAGTCATTTCCTTGGTGAGACCTAAAGTTCGATGGTCGTGCTTCACCACCTCGTCCCAGGTTTTCCTGGGTCTACCTCTTCCACAGGTTCCCTCAACTGCTAGGGTGTAGCACTTTTGCACACAACTATCTTCAGCCATTCTCGTCACATGACCATACCAGCGCAGCCGTCTCTCTTGCACACCACAACTGACACTTCTTAGGTTCAACTTCTCTCAAAGTACTTACACTCTGACGATTATGACAACACTGACATTACACATCCATCGGAGCATACTGGCTTCATTTCTTGCAAGCTTACGCATATCCTCAGCTGTCACGGCCCATGTTTCACTACCATGTAGCATGGCTGTACGTACACACGCATCATATAGTCTGCCTTTTACTCTTAGCGAGAGGCCTTTTGTCATCAGCAGGGGTAAGAGCTCTCTAAACTTTGCCCAGGCTATTCTTACTCTAGCAGTTACACTTTCAGCACACCCACCCCGGCTACTGACTTGGTCTCCTAGGTAGCAGAAGCTATCAACTACTTCTAGTTTGTCTCCCTGGAACGTGGTAGAAGTTGGTCTCTGCACATTTCCAGTGTTTATTTCTCTTGAGCATCTGCCACAGACAAAAACTATTTTCTTAGTTAGCCTTCCTTTGACATTGCTGCACCTCTTATGTGTCCATAGCTTACACTTGGTGCACCTTATAGAGTTTCTACCTACACCTTTTTTACAGATCGAGCAGGGCCATCTACTGAAGTCGTTTGTGGTTGGTCCACCTTCCTACTTATTAGGACTTTGGTTTTGGCTAGGTTGATTCTAAGGCCCTTCGATTCTAATCCTTGTTTCCACACCTGAAACTTCTCCTCCAGTTCTGATAGTGACTCAGCATTAGAGCAAGGTCATCAGCATATAGGAGCTCCCAGGGGCATCCTGTCTTAAATTCTTCCGTTATTGCTTGGAGGACTATGATAATAGGAGGGGGCTGAGGACTGAACCTTGGTGGACCCCAACCTCTACCCGGAATTCTCACTGTACTCGTTGCCAACCCTCACCTTACTAGCTGCGTCTCTGTACATGGCTCGCACAGCTCTCACTAACCATTCATCTATCCCTAGTTTCCTCATTGACCACCAGATAAGGGATCGGGGGACCCTGTCAAAGGCTTTCTCTAAGTCAACAAAAGCCAGGTACAAGGGCTTACCTTTGGCTAGGTATTCTCCTGCAGCTGTCTTACCAGGAATATAGCATCAGTAGTACTTTTCCCTGGCACGAACCCAAACTGCATATCATCTAAGCTAACTCTCTCTCTAATTAACTGGGCTATAACCCTCTCCGTAACCTTCATTACCTGATCCAACAGCTTGATGCCCCTGTAGTTATTTGTATCTAGGGCATCGCCTTTACCTTTGTAGCAGTTGACTATTATGCTGCTACACCAGTCATTGGGTATGACTCCTTCGTGTATCACCTGGTTAACTATACGGGTGACTATGCTATAGCCGACACTACCAGATATTTTGAGCATCTCTGCAGTAATTCCTGATGGCCTGGGGCTTTCCCTGTCTTCATGCTTCTAATTGCCTTAGCTACCACGGAACTATCAACTCGGATAGCTGGTCCCTCTGTTGGGTCAACATTCGGCAGACTCTCTTTATCCCATTCATTTTCCTCATTCAGCAACCTTTCATAGTGGCGTCTCCAAGCTTCTCTCTTTGCATCCTCATTTAGCGCAAGTGAACCATCCTCCATGCGAACACATTTCTCTCCTACCACATCTCGATTCTCTCTCACACACTGTCTTGCAACACGAAATACCTCAAGTCTTTCATCCTCACGGCGCAGGACATTGGCAAATTTTCTTTTATCTGCTTCCCCTCTGCTAGATAGACTGTCTCCTGGCTTCCCTTCTGGCAGTCTGATACACTTCCCTGCTACCACCGTTCTTCCAGGCCTTCCAAGCCTGTTTCTTTTGTCTAATAGCCCTATCAACAATATTGTTCCACCACCATGTTATTTTGGGTCTTAGGGGACTTTGCACCAGCCACAGATCTGGTCAGCGGCTTCAGCAGGTTGTCCCTCAGAAACGTCCAGTGTCTTCTACCCCATGTGTAGCTATACCCCCTTCCACTTCGTCAAAGGCTTCAAGTAACATATCTCTAAATCTCTGTCCATTCGCAGGGTCTTTAAGCTTCCAGACACTTCTTCTCCATGTTGGTCGTCTTCTAGTCGCCCTCTTAGTCCTGATCCTAAAGTCACTAACTACCAGTCTATGTTGTGGGGTGCATTCTTCGCCTGGGAAGGTTTTGGCATTTATAAGCAGCCATCTTTCCCTTTTTCTGGCGAGGAGTGTAGTCGATTTGGCTAGTATGCCGGCCCGATCGGTAGGTGACCAGGTGGCTTATTTGTTTCCTGAAGTTAGTGTTGCAGATCATAAGACTATTCGCATCGCAGAACTCAGCAGCCTGGTTCCCTCCTCGTTGCGGGAACCAAACCGTAGCCTCCATGCACGCCATGGAAGCCCCCAGCATGTCGTCCAACATGACCATTGAAATCACCAGCCACAAAGAGAAGGTCCCTGTCGTTCGTCAATGAGGTGGTCTGCAGTAGGGTGTCATAGAAACTGTCTTTCTGTCCATCGGTAGCCCTGGCTGAGGGGCATAGGCCGATATAATGGTTGCTAATCTATTATGAAGCACTATTCTAATCTTAAGTATTCTGTCACTTACTCTGATTACCTCAATTACTCTATCTATCCATTTCTCAGCGATAAGTATACCCACGCCACCAACCCCGTCAGTGTTCCCTGCCCAGAAAATATATATATATATATATACCAGACAGAGTGTAAGTGCCTTGAGAGAAAAGTTGGACCTAAGAAGCATCAGATGCGGTGTGCAAGAGAGGCGTCTATGCTGGTATGGACACGTAGTAAGAATGGATGAAGATAGTTGTGTGAAAAAGTGCCACACCCTGGTGGTTGAGGGGACCTGTGGAAGAGGCAGACCCAGGAAAACCTGGGACGAGGTGGTGAAGAACGACCTTCGCTCTTTAGGTCTCACCGAGGAAATGACCAGAGACCGAGACCTTTGGAAGTATGCTGTGCGTGAGAAGACCCGGCTGGACAAGTGAGGCCATAACCCATGGCCCCCACCTGGAACGTAGTCAGTGCACCTATGCATACCTTCCTTCTTGGGACACATAACTCTACTTGTGAAGACCTGTTGAGGCAAGTGAAAATGGACAAAATCAAAAGCAAACTCGATGAACATTAATGCATTAATGGAATTTGTAGTTTTGTGGTACCAGTGCCGGTGGCACATACAAAAACCATCCGAACGTGGCCGTAGCCAGTACCGCATTGACTGGCCTCCGTGCCGGTGGCACGTAAAAAACACCATCCGAGCGTGGCCGTTCGCCAGCCTCGTCTGGCACCTGTGTCGGTGGCACATAAAATCACCCACTACACTCTCGGAGTGGTTGGCATTAGGAAGGGCATCCAGCTGTAGAAACACTGCCAGATCTGACTGGCCTGGTGCAGCCTTCGGGCTTCCCAGACCCCAGTTGAACCGTCCAACCCATGCTAGCATGGAAAGCGGACGTTAAACGATGATGATGATGATGATGATGATATAAATAAGATATATATGCATATATACATAATTATATGTAACATACTTACATCTATACATATATATATATATATATATATATATATGCATATGTGAGCACCGGACATCATGAAACTTGTACAACAAAAAAGTATGAAGCACAAGTACTTGGAACATAAACTATTCTTTCAAACAATGAAAGACACAAATGGAAAACAAAACAAACAACATAAAGAATGACCCTTCATCAGTTGTTGGCTGTTTTTATAAGGTGTGTGTGTGTGTATTTGTGTATAAATATATATAAAGTATACATAGTATACAATAAAACAAACCACAGAAGTATGCAGGAACACTTCTAGGGATGATCGAAGAATCTCACAGTCCCTTCTAACATAGGTACAAGGCCTGAAATTTTGGAAGGAAAGAGGGGTTGAGTCAACTACATCAGTACCATTACTCAACTGGTATTTATTTTACTGACCCCAGAAAATGAAAGGCAAAGTCAGCCTCGACAGAATTTGAACTGAGAACATTTGGACAGAAGTGATGCTGTTAAGCATTTTGTCGAATGCGTTAATAATTCGGCCAGCTCTGAAGAGATGAGAGCAGAGTTGACTTTGAAGGGATTTGGAGCCAGATTGTAAAGAGCAAGGAGAAATACTATGGAACGTTTTGTGTGAGGCGCTGGCAATTCTGCCAGCACACTACCTTGATGATGATTATGATGATGAGAACAACAAAAACAGCAACAACAATAGGAATAAAACATCTACTACAACAATAATAATGATAATAACATGAATTATTACTACAATAGCAACAATATCTACAACATCATCTTCTGCAACAATACCAGCTACAACTACTACTATTACTACCATCACCACCACCACCACCACCACTACTACTACAACCAACACCACCACCACCAACAATAACAACATCACTACCACCAACAACACCACCACCACCATCACCACTAACACCACCACCACCACTACCACTGCTGCCACCACCACCATCACTACAACAACAACCAACACCACCACTACCACCAACACCACCACCACCACCAACACCACCACCACCACCACTACCACTGCTGCCACCACCAACACCGCCACCACCACCACTACCACCACCACCACTACAACTACAACCAACACCATCACTACCACCACCACTACCAACACCAACACCACTACCACAACTATTACAACCAACGCTACCACCACCACCACTACTAGTACAATAACAACAACTAAGACAACAGTGTCATAATGACAATAGCAACAAATGTTGACCACAATAGCAGCAACAACTAGAATAGCAACGAAAATGACAGGTTTTATCAACAACCACTGCAACAACTAGGACAATAACAACAACAACAACAACAGCATCAGCAGAAAGAGCAGCAGCAGAAGGAGCAACAACAATAATAGTAACAATATGAAGAATAGCAACATTTGTAGCAGTGAGTGGAACAACATGAGAATTTGACATTCCTGGATAAAGTAACGCAGACAGACATACAGACTGATAGACAGACATATAGATAGACAGACAGACAGACAGACAGTTAGACAGACAGACAGACAGACGGATACACATACATACTAGCGTGTGCATGCATACACACACACACTCTCTCACTCATGCACAGACAGACAGACAGACGGATACACATACATACTAGTGTGTACATGCGCACAAACACACACACACACACACTCACACACATACACATACACAGACAGATGGATACACATACATACTAGTGTGTGGGTGCACACACACACACACACACACACACTCACACACACACATGCACACACTCACACGCATACACACACATACACTCACACATGCACTGAGGCACATGTGCAGACATATAGAGACACAATGAGAGACAGACAGACAGAGGGATACACATGCATACTAGTGTGTGCACACACTCACACACTCATACACACACACATACACACACACACACACTCACACACACAGAGGCATGCATGCAGGAATATAGAGGCACAAAGGCAAGACACACTTACACACATAAGGATACAAACATACACACACACACACACACATACATGCATACACAGTTACGTACACATGCACACATCCACACACAAGCATACAGAGTCAGAGAGACAGACACACACAAAAAACATACAGAGACACACAGACAGATTGTTAGACACAAGCACACATATATAAAATCCTCATTCACACACACACACACACACACATACACACACACACACACACACACACACACACACACACACACAACAAATGGGTTCTAACAAAGTTACCACTCTCCTCTAAATGACATGTGAGGAGGAGTAAGAGTTAGAAACAGAGAGAGAGGAGGGAGAAAGAAAAAGAGAAAGAGAGAGAGAAAGAGAGAGGGATGATAAGGTTAGGGATAGAGATATAGGAAGAGGAAGAGTGGGGTGAGAGGAGGAGGGTGCAATCTAGTAATTGTTGCCATGACATTTGCAGCCACAGCAATTGTGGTGTCAACAATTACACCCGATTTGCCATTTAATAAAGATGATTAACGAAGCAGACAGATATAGTGCTTTGTCTTGTTTCCACGTTATTTTATTCCGGCACCACCACCATCACCACCACCACCACCACCATTACCATTACCATTACCATCATCCACCAGCGGCATCACCACCATCCACCACCTCTATTGCCACCTTTACCACCACCATCATCCACAACTACCACCATCCACCACCTCTATCACCACCTTTACCAATACCATCATCACCACCACCACCACCATTACCATTACCATTACCATCATCCACCAGCACCATCACCACCATCCACCACCTCTATCACCACCTTTACCAATACCATCATCATCATCACTACCACCACCACCATTACCAAAACCACCACCATCACCAATATCATCATCATTGCTACCATCACAACCAGCAACCACCATCAGCTCAACCACCACCATCAACAACAACTACAACTACAATAACCTCTTCAGCTCCACCATTCAACATATACAACCACCCAAAAATTATGTGCCACTGTTTTTACCCAGTTTGTTTGCTTGTTTGATATCCTATTATTGTGTGCATCCCATTTGTAGATTATGCACACAATGTCCTTGCATTTCATAAAAGGTGACTAAAACAGGCGAAAGAGTGGCTATGTAGTAAGTAGCTTGCTTATCAACCACATGGTTTCTGGTTCAGTCCCACTGCATGGCACCGTGGGCAAATGTCTTCTTCTATAGCCTCAGGCCAGCTAAAGCCTTGTGAGTGGATTTGGTAGATGGAAACTGAAAGAAGCCCATCATATATATATATATATATAAATATATAAATGTGTGTGTGTGTGTTTGGGTGACTGTGGTTGTCCCCCCTCCATCGCTTGAGAACCAATGTTGTTGTGTTTGTGTCCCTGTAACTTAGCAGTTTGGCCAAAGAGACCGATAGAATAAGTGCTAGGCTTACAAAGAATAAGTCCTGAGGTCGATTTGTTCGACTAAAGGTAGTACTCCAGCATGGCTGCAGTCAAATGACTGAAACGAATAAAAGATTTAAAACAGCTGGCAATGAGAAGGATATGTCACCATAAAACTGTCCTAGAAAAAGCCATCTAACCCATGCCAGCATGAAGAAACAGACAAACAATACTGATGATGTTTGATTGTGTGCGTGTATGTGTGCATTCATATGTGTGTGCATGTGTATGTGTGCACACGTGACATGTGTGCATGTGTGTGAGTGTGTGCACATGTGTGCATGTGTTTGTGCAGGTAAGTGTGTGACTGTGTGTGTGAGTGCACATGTGTGCATTTGTGTATGTGTGTGTACGTGTGTGCATGTATGTTTGTGAGTTTGTGTGTGTGTGTGCATATATGTGCATGTGTATGTACATATATGTGCATGTGTGTGTGAGCATGTATGTGTGTGCATGTATGTGTGCATGTGTGTGTGTATGTGTTTGTTTAGCCACAAGACAAAGGCCGACATCCATGACTTTTCCAGGAACTCTGAGACTGGTGACAATCAGGGAAGTTATTTTCAGATTTCAGCCTGAATGCTTCCAAGGGAACAGACTCTGTTAAAATTACCACGGGTACCAAGTTTGGGATTTAAACTAAACAATGGATTAAGTCCTACCCAATGGAGAACAGCAATAGTGACCCCTTTGATTGGCCTTCCATAAAATTACCATCTACTAAATTTTATTCATAAGGTTTTGGTCAACCTGGGGCTTTTGGTAGAAAACGCTTGCTCCAGGTACCTTGCCATGAGATTGAACCTGAAATCACATAGCCGTAGAGGGAACTTCTTAAGCAGACAGCCATGACTGACCCTTGTTCCCTTATTCCTTTATTCTTGTCCAACTACCATTATTCATCCCAACCTATCATCCACAAACTATTTGAGTTTCAGTGTCCAACCATGACCACCACCCATAATCACTTGAGTTTCAATGCCCAACCATGGCCACCACCCACAACCAGTTGAGACCCAATGTCCAAGCATGGCCATCACCCTTAACCACTTGAACTTCACCAACCACTATGACCAACCATCAATTAAATACATGAACTACACTATAACCACAACAATAAGGACAACTACCACTGCCACCACCATTTCTGCTGCTGTTGCCACCACTACCACCACAACTATGACTACTACCATCACTATCACCATTCGCCAACCTTTAGAGCGCCATCATTAAAAATCTCCAATTACCAAAACTTAGGGGCCTCTCTTTGTATCCAGTTTGTTTGCTTGATCAATTGGTAAGTTATTAGATGTCTGCTCTGTTACTTTAAAGACTACAGAAGCCAAGGGTTATTTTATTGTGTAAATTTTAATAAAAACGGTGTTCTTTTGTTCTTGCTTATTTATTTATTTATTTATCTATTTATTTATTTATTTATTTATTTGATCTTTATCTAAGTTGCCTTACTGGCACCTGTGCTGGTGGCATGTATAAAAGGATTCGAGCGAGGTCGTTGCCAGTACCGCCAGACTGACCCCCGTGCCGGTGG
Source organism: Octopus sinensis (assembly GCF_006345805.1). NCBI lineage: Eukaryota > Metazoa > Mollusca > Cephalopoda > Octopoda > Octopodidae > Octopus > Octopus sinensis. Next base: position 21,175,654 of record NC_043002.1, on the reverse strand, counting down.
CACGTAAAAAGCACCCACTACACTCTCGGAGTGGTTGGCATTAGGAAGGGCATCCAGCCGTAGAAACTGTGCCAAATCAAGACTGGACCCTGGTGCAGCCATCTGGTTCGCCAGCCCTCAGTCAAAATCGTCCAACCCATGCTAGCATGGAAAGCGGACGCTAAACGATGATGATGATGATGATGATGATTTGTTTATTGAAATATTATCTACAAGTATGGTTGTGTGGTTAAGTAGTTTGTTTCTCAGCCAAGTGGCTTTAGGTTCAATCCCACTGTACAGCAGATGTTTTCTACTATAGCCTTAGACCAATCAATGCCTTATGAGGGAATTTAATTGATGAAAATTCAAAGAAGCTTGTTGATTATGTATCTATATACTTTGCATGTACACAGACATGACAGAAGTAAATAGACACCCCATGAAGCATCGTTTTATGTTTATTCTAAGTTGTAAAGGTTTATATTTTTTATTAATTGACATTTTTATGTTTTATCTCCTATATGTGACTGTTTAATTGTGCCATATACAAAAGCAGCCTTGGAACTGTCTGAATTTCAAAGAGGCCATATTGTGGGTCATTCTGAAGGTGGACATAGCATAAAATTGAAGAAAACCTTGGGATCCCATTTTCTACAGTTAATAGAGTGATTGTGCAATTCACCAGAGAGGGAAAGAAGTCCACATCACCTTGCCCAGATCAACCAGGGCCCTCTGACAGGACCCTTCTCTTTGTTAAGAGAAGTGTGGAGGATAATCCTCGTTGCAAGGCCTCTGACATAGCAAAACAAGTTAATGTCAGTTCCAGAAAAGCTGTCAGGTATCTCCACAAACTGGGTTACTATGGCAGAGCAGCAAGAAGGAAACCACTTCTCCGACCAGCCAACAACAAGCGGAGAAAAGGTTGGGCCAGTGAGATGGTGGTGAGGTCACTAGCATTTTGGGACACTATCATATTTTCTAATAAGTCCAGATTTGCTGTATTTCCTGACAGTGGTCGAATGTGGGTCTCAAGAATTTGCAGCCAACAGTGAAACACAACAGCTATTCTGCAATGGTCAGAGTTAGTGGAATGTGAGGGAAACATAAACTCAGATAAATATGCATCCATACTGCAGAAAGGACTCCTTCCAATCTTCTCCAGGGGTGAAATGACTAAAGAAGATGCTCTATTTATGGAAAAGGGAGTTCCTTGTCACACAGCTGAAATGACCCAAGATTTGCTGGATGAGAATGACATTAAAAAGCTTTCATGGCCAAGCGAGTCACCAGATACAGACCCTATTGAACATCTCTGGGACATAATGGACAGGACACTTCATAAAAAGAACAAGAGAGCATCTTCAAAGCCAGATCTTTTGAGATTACTGCATGAAACTCGGCAAGAAATTCTGCAAGAGAATATTCGTTATTCGATCTGTAACATGCCTAATAGGGTTCTTGCATTGGAAAAAATTCAAAGAGCACGTTTACTAAATATTAAATATTCACATTATAACAATTAATAAATAATAATAAATTTTAATGATTATAAGGGTGTCTATTTTCTTCTGTCATGTCTGTGTATATGTTTGTGTGAGTGTGTGTGTGTGTGTGTGTGTGTGTGTGTGTGTGTTTGTGTGTGTGCATGTGCATGCATGTAGGTGGGTGTGTATGTGTGTTTGGTGTCTGTGAATGCTTACAACTTATAGTGATCTATGCTACACTCAGTGACATCACTGATAAGTAGGCCAACCACCAGAGACCTCTCTCGATATTTCCTGTTAACAAAGCAGCCACTTTTAAAATGCATTTGAATTCTTCTGGAATTAAAATTCCTTCCTTGAAAAAAAAACAGGATGGGTTAGTGACAAGAAGAACACTCAGCCATGAAAATCTTTCATCATGTACTTCCCACCGTAACCCTTGCTTGCATAGAAAAACAAATCAAAATCAAACTGAACGAACTGTTTTGGTATATCTCTGGTCAACATGCCATATGGGCAAATGGTTTATTTGTTTCATGAAAAAGTGTGAAGGCATGTGGCTTAGTGGTTAGGGCATTCAGTTTACAATTGTAAGGTTGTGAGTTCAATTTCCATCAGCGCATGGTGTTCTTAAACAAGACACTTTATTTTACGGTGCTCCAGTCCATTCAGCTTGCAAAAATGACTTGTACCTGTAATTCAAAGGGCCAGTCTTGTCACATTTTATGTCACACTGAATCTCCCTGAGAGCTATGTTAAAGGTATGCATGTCTATGGAGTACTCAACCACTTGCCTGTTAATTTCACAAGCAAGCTGTTCCGTTGATCAGATCAATTGGAGCATTTGTTGCATTAATCAACAGAGTGCCAGTTGATAGGCTATTGATATTCCAACTATATCAATATAACATGATTGAATTTTTAGTGTTTTTTGATAATTTTGTTAAGCATTTTCATTAAATTTCATTGAAATATTTCTTCACAAAAAATGGGTAATGATACAAAAGAATGAGGGAATTAGTGGTTTTAAATAAGAAAAATTTTATTAATTAAATTTTAAATTATATTTCAGAAATTTACAGCATGGGGTTTGATAACTTATCAATGATCCCATGAAGGGGTCAATAATACAAGAAGTTAGCCAACCCCTGATCTAGAGCAATAGAACAGGGTTCACTATCAGCTGTAGTGATTCAACTGACAACTTACTTTGTCATACTTTGGCTTGACAAAGCCTTACTAGACTAGAACAGCATAAAATCAACAGCAGCATCAGTGGAGGCACAATGGCCAGTGGTTAGGGCAGCGGACTCATGGTCGTAAGAACATGGTTTCAATTCCCAGACCGTGCAATGTGAGTGTTTATTGAGCAAAAACACCTAAGCTCCACGAGGCTCTGGCAGGAGGAGGTGGTGAACCCCGCTGTACTCTTTCACCACAACTTTCTCTCACTCTTTCTTCCTACTTCTGCCACAAAGCAGAGGAACCATGGTGTAACCTACTATGATGTGGTAAACTTTCAGACCCTAGTCTAGATTGCGAATCCTCTGTACTCCAAGATGGTTCAGCTCTCCACCCATTAAAAGCCACCATTTGCGGAATGAGGATAACAACGTAGTTTTCGTACCCATGCAACCGCCAGTCTATCACATGTGGTGGGTGGATCTTACACATTCTTAGTAGCTTAGAGTAGGCTCGAGTTAGAGATTATTCTTTGTGGCTAATGGCGTGAGTCCTGATTGGAAGAAGAAGAAGAAGTAGGAGAAGGAGGAGGAGGAGGAGGAGGAAGAGGAGGAGGAGGAGGAGGAGGAGAAGAAGAAGAAGAAGAAGAAGAAGAAGAAGAAGAAGAAGAAGAAGAAGAAGAAGACAGCAACAACAACAAGGTAATCTATAATCTTTCTCTGTATATAGACATGAAGCAACAAGTCTGGAATGCAAATGGAACTTACCTGTTTACGTGTGAGGCCTTCTGGAGGGGGTGGCAAATGTGGGGATATTTCAGCCTTCAGAGTCACCGGAAGACATAAACTTTCTTCTTCATTATCGCTGAAATCTTTTGTTCCCGTATTGCGAATTTTGTTTAATAAAACAACTGCCTAAATAGCAATGGAAAAAAACAGAAAAAACAAAAGTAATAAATTAGAAAATTACTATTTTAAAATCTCATGAGAGATATTCAGCAACAGTACTTTGGAGTAAAGATTGTTTGCCAACATAACATGGCAGTCCTGGTTTAGGACGAATGTTGCTGTAATTTAGCCCCAGGAGACATCATCTCCAGCTGGCTATATGACACGATCTGTGTCCTTATATTTTCGAACAAGGGAATCTAGCACCCTCACTCAGCTCAAAACAATATCTGTGTATCATGATTTCCAGGTTATTTCCCTTCATCAGCACAGAATAACTGTTCGGCTAGAGGTGGCACTGCCAAATTACTGTTCAAAATATATAGTTTTCAATGTGACAACTAGTCCCTGATCTATAAATTAGAAAATTACTATTACTGTTGCTAAATATCTCTTGTTGTGAGATTTAAAAATAGTAATTTTCTAGTTTATAGATCAGTGACTAGTTATCACTTTGTAAACTATATATTTTGAATAGGAATTTGGCAGCACCACCTCTAGGTGAACAATTATTCTGTGCTGATGAAGGAAAATAACCTGGAAATCACAATACACAGATATTGTTTTGAGCTGAGTGGGGGCGCTAGATTCTCTTGTTCGAAAATATAGCCAGCTGGAGACGATGTCTCCTGGGGCTAAATTACAGCAATATTCATCCTAAACCAGGACTGCCATGTTATGTTGGCAAACAATCTTTACTAAAAAGTAATGAAACAGAAATAATTAACCTCTTAATATACACGTTTTTTTTCAATTTCCATGCAAAAAATATATCTTTTTATTTATTTTGAATTTGGATATAAGGAAGAATAAACACACCAGTTATTTTGGATCAATTATGATTTATTATGCTGTTACTGACAGAAATGATAATTACTGGTAGTTAATGGTAAAAAATGGAAATGACATCATTAACAAAGTATTTTGAGTTAGAAATATGTGACAGATACCTCAGAGTACATTCAAATATATATTTATTAGGTCTTTCTGAACATAAAATCATCATTATCATCATCATCATTGTTTAACGTCCATTTTCCATGCTGGCATGGGTTGGACGGTTTGACTGAGGTCTGGAGAGCCAGCGGCTGCACCAGGTGCCAATCTGATCCGGCAATGTTTCTACAACTGGATGCCCTTCCTAATGCCAACCACTCTGAGGGTGTAGTGGGTGCTTTTTACGTGCCACCGGCATGGGAGCCAGTCAGTGGGTACTGGCATCGGCCACATTCAGATGGTGCTTTTTACATACCACCGGTATGGGAGCCAGTTAGGTGGACCTGGCATCGGCTACATTCAGATTGTGCTTTTTATGTGCCACTGGCACTGGAGCCAGTCAGAGGACACTGGCATCGATCATGTTCAGATGATGCATACCAGAATGGGAGCCAGTCAAAGAGCACTGGCTGCAGCTACGATTTTGGTTTTCCTTGACTCAACAGGTCTTCTTAAGTATAGGATAATATGTTAAGAGCTTAATTAACAAAACAATCAATTCTTAATAAATACCTCCTAATTAGAAGCCTATTGAGACCAAAGTCTTTTCTGGACCTTATTTTTCCTATCTACTCTTATGCTTTGCAAATTGTCTTTGTTATACATGTTTAGCTTCAGCTTAACGGCATTCCACCTTGGACCATTCAGTTTTCTCCTTTTTATTATTTATCAGGCATGATAAAGCAATGATTACTTCCCTTTTAAGATGGTAGACTATTGTGGGAGCAAAATTTGGCTACTATTTCTTGCAAACTGAACTCTTAGAGGCCTTCTTTTTTAGCTCATATATATATATTTTATTGTATGTGTATATATATATATATATATATATATATATATATATAATATATATATATATATATGTATATATAGATAGATAGATAGATAGATAGATAGATAGATAGATAGATAGATATATCTATATATATAGATAGATATATATATAGCTGTAAATGTAATATGTGACAATTATTCGGTAGCCATGATAAAACTATGAGCCATGATAAAAAATGAGTTTTGGATGCCGAGGTGGAAATCCACGCTGCCATCTCCTCAGTTATCCGGCCATCGGAAAAATGCTATGAAAAATGACAATTATACAAAGGGAAATTACTGTGTGACTGACCATTATTAAGACAAAAGAGCTATTTGAATGAGCACTAAGTGAGGGGAGGGAGTAAAAGTAAGGGGGTAAAAATTCTTTTATTTACATAATATCGGGGTCTCTTTCTTTCTTTTGTTGTCGTACTATTTTTATCAATATATATATATATATATGTATATATATATGAATACATATATATATATATATATATATATCATCATCATCATCATCATCATCATTTAACGTCCGCTTTCCATGCTAGCATAGGTTGGACGGTTCAACTGGGGTCTGGGGAGCCCGAAAGCTGCACCAGTCCAGTCAGATCTGGCAGTGTTTCTACAGCTGGATGCCCTTCCTAACGCCAACCACTCCGAGAGTGTAGTGGGTGATTTTATGTGCCACCGACACAGGTGCCAGACGAGGCTGGCAAACGGCCACGCTCGGATGGTGTTTTTTATGTGCCACCGACACAGGTGCCAGACGAGGCTGGCAGACGGCCACGCTCGGATGGTGTTTTTATGTGCCACCGACACAGGTGCCAGATGAGGCTGGCAAACGGCCACGATCGGATGGTGTTTGTTACGTGCCCACTGCACGGAGGCCAGTCGATGCGGTACTGGCTACGGCCACGTTCGGATGGTTTTCTTGTGTGCCACGTGCACTGGTACCACAAAGATACAAATTCCATTGATGTTCATCTATTTTGATTTGTTTTGATTTGATTTGATTTTCACTTGCCTCAACAGGTCTTCACAAGTGTCACAAGAAGGAAGGTATGCACAGGTGGACTGACTACGTCCCAGGTAGGGGCCACAGGTTATGGCCTGACTAGTCTTGCTGGGTCTTCGGATGGTGTTTTTATGTGCCACCGACACAGGTGCCAGATGAGGCTGGCGAACGGCCACGATCGGATGGTGTTTGTTATGTGCCTACAGCACAGAGGCCAGTCGGTGCGGTACTGGCTACGGCCACGTTCGGATGGTTTTCTTGTGTGCCACCGGCACTGGTACCACAAGATACAATTCCATTAATGTTCATCTATTTTGATTTGTTTTGATTTGATTTGATTTGATTTGTTTTGATTTCATTTTGATTTTGATTTTCACTTGCCTCAACAGGCCTTCACAAGTATCAAAAGGAGGAAGGTATGCACAGGTGGACTGACTACGTCCCAGGTAGGGGCCATGGGATATGGCCTGACTAGTCTTGCCGGGTCTTCGGATGGTGTTTTTATGTGCCACCGACACAGGTGCTAGATGAGGCTGGCGAACGGCCACGATCGGATGGTGTTTGTTATGTGCCCACAGCACGATGGCCAGTCGATGCGGTACTGACTACGGCCACGTTCGGATGGATTTCTTGTGTGCCACAGGCACTGGTACCACAAAGATACAAATTCCATTGATGTTCATCTATTTTGATTTGATTTGATTTTCACTTGCCTCAACAGGTCTTCACAAGTGTCACAAGAAGGAAGGTATGCACAGGTGGACTGACTAGTCTTGCCGGGTCTTCGGAAGGTGTTTTTATGTGCCACCGACACAGGTGCCAGATGAGGCTGGCGAATGGCCATGATAGGATGGTTTTTGTTACGTGCCCACAGCACGGAGGCCGGTCGATGCGGAACTGGCTACGGCCACGTTCGGATGGTTCTCTTGTGTGCCACCGGCACTGGTACCACAAAGATACAGATTCCATTGATGTTCATCTATTTTGATTTGTTTTGATTTTGATTTTCACTTGCCTCAACAGGTCTTCACAAGTGTCACAAGAAGGAAGGTATGCACAGGTGGACTGACTACGTCCCAGGTAGGGGCCATGGGTTATGGCCTGACTAGTCTTGCCGGGTCTTCGGATGGTGTTTTTATGTGCCACCGACACAGGTGCTAGATGAGGCTGGCGAACGGCCACGATCGGATGGTGTCTGTTATGTGCCCACAGCACGATGGCCAGTGATGCGGTACTGACTACGGCCACGTTCGGATGGATTCTTGTGTGCCACCGGCACTGGTACCACAAAGATACAAATTCCATTGATGTTCATCTATTTTGATTTGTTTTGATTTGATTTTCACTTGCCTCAACAGGTCTTCACAAGTGTCACAAGAAGGAAGGTATGTACAGGTGGACTGACTACGTCCCAGGTAGGGGCCACGGGTTATGACCTGACTAGTCTTGCCGGGTCTTCGGATGGTGTTTTTATGTGCCACCATGTTCCCACAGCACGGAGGCCAGTTGATGCGGTACTGGCTACGGCCACGTTCGGATGGTTTTCTTGTGTGCCACAGGCACTGGTACCACAAAGATACAAATTCCATTGATGTTCATCTATTTTGATTGATTTTCACTTGCCTCAGCAGGTCTTTACAAGTGTCACAAGAAGGAAGGTATGCACAGGTGATCGACTACGTCCCAGGTAGGGGCCACGGGATATGGCCTGACTAGTCCTGCCGGGTCCTCTCATGCACAGCACACTTCCATAGGACTCGGTCTTCAGTCATTTCCTTGGTGAGACCTAAAGTTCGAAGGTCGTGCTTCACCACCTCGTCCCAGGTTTTCCTGGGTCTACCTCTTCCACAGGTTCCCTCAACTGCTAGGGTGTAGCACTTTTGCACACAACTATCTTCAGCCATTCTCGTCACATGACCATACCAGCGCAGCCGTCTCTCTTGCACACCACAACTGACACTTCTTACAATAAAATATATATATATGATGATGATGATGGTATATATACAGTGAGCTTCTTTCAGATTCCATCTACCAAATCCACTCAGAAGACTCTGTTTGACCCAAGGTTATAGTAGGAGACACTTGCCCATGGTGCCACAGCTGAGAAGTAAACTTCTCACCACACCCACATCTACACACACAGCACACGTATATGTATATTTTATTCTCTTATTCTCTTATATGTTTCAGTCCAATGACTGTGGCCATGCTGGAGCACCACCATATGTATACATATATAAATGTATATATATATATGTATATAATATGTATATATATATGTATATATATATATATATATAATATATATATATATATATATATATATAATATATATATATATACGGTTTAAGCAATTGAGATTCAAGTGAGTTCTAATGAATTCACATGAATATGGTACTTAACTTGGATGCACCGAAATCTATATGGTGTTAACCATATGACAAAGTGGGGTGATTACAAATAGGAAAAAAGCAACAAGAATGGATCAATATATCGGTACAATTGTTTTGTACGAGGACATCTTTAATAAAGCTACAAAAATTGCAGTAAATATAGGTGGCTCGTACACATCAGCCGAAAAAACATCCGAGATTCCCAAACATCAAAGGGGGTAATGTTACACTCGTGAAACATCATGGAAAATTCTATAAAAACGAGAATTTAGATAACATATTGGTTTCTAAGAGTTCAATTAGTATTACACAGTTATATATCAGGTTATTAAAAACTTTTTTCAAAACATCTTAGTTTTCCAGAAAGTGAAGATAAAAGTGAGGGTGTGAGTTTATCCGTATTGAAGAAAGTTTGATTCCTGGAGATCTCCAGGAATCAAACTTTCTTCAATACGGATAAACTCACACCCTCACTTTTATCTTCACTTTCTGGAAAACTAAGATGTTTCGAAAAAAGTTTTTAATAACCTGCCAAAATTAGAGAAAGAAAATAAAATTTAAAGATATTTACATTTCTACTATTTTTCCAAATGGGATTTTTACTGGACATTCTTTAAAGTATGTTAATTATTTACAATTAATTTTGTAGGATGTGATTAATAATTAAATGATATATAATAAAGTAAATTATGGAGATGTACTTGCATAGTACATCTGAGATCTTGTGCTGAAACAAAAACAATTGCAGTGGGGAAGGTGTTTATAAGCTATTTGAAAACAGATAAAAACTGTTAGATTTACTTCAACATTTAAATTTAATTTGTCAAAATATTTTCATCACTTTGAAACCGCAAACTGTTCACTGACAAAATTCTGTGCCGCATCTCATAAAGTAAATGTTCATTTGAAAAACACAAAATGGACAAAATTAGAGAACATATTGTGTAAAATTCGAAAAGTAAAATCTGATAACACTCCAACCAATGTATAACTAAGTTGACCTAACAGTGCAAAGATTTATATTGAACAGTAGGGAATTAACAACCATGGAAAGCCAACATAAAGTTGAAAGCTTCAGGAAGGGAGTGATCACATTGAAAAAAGAAGGAATGGCAATTTCTGCTATCACTAGAGACAGTAACAGATCAAAGAGTGTTGTTTTAAAAATACTCAAACCTTATGAAGAAACAAGTCCGTTTTTGTCATTAGAAAAACGAGGAGACCACAGAAAACAAGTGTTTGACAAAACTGTGTGATTAAGAGACCACTTCAGTACTGCTGCAGGAATATCTTGCTAAGTAAATCGTGATTATGGAATGAATGTCTCGGAAGACTGTGGCTTGTCATTTGAAGGAAGTCAGACTTCATGCCTATCCCCTCACCACTAAACCTCTCATCAGTATGAAGAACTGGAAAGAGAGGTTAATCTTTGCCAATGAGCACATACTTTGGACAGACGACAACTGGTCACATATGTTCTTCAGTGATGAAAGCAAGTTCACTTTAGTTGGTTCTCATGGTAGGCAATACTTAAGACATTGTAAAAGTGAAAGATTGCTCCCTAAATGCATGAAAAAATCAATGAAGTTTGGAAGTGGGAGTTTAATGGTATGGAGAAGGATTTCTGCAGCAGGTATTGGACCTTTGATTTGGATCCCTAGTAATGTGAATGCAGCCATATAGAAAATCATTGTTCTACAGGAGTGGCTGTGTGGTAAGTAGCTTGCTTACCAACCACATGGTTCCAGGTTCATTCCCACTGTGTGGCACCTTGGACAAGTGTCTTCTACTATAGCCTCAGGCTGACCAAAGCCTTGTGAGTGGATTTGGTAGATGGAAACTGAAAGAAGCCAATCGTTTATGTATATATATGTATGTGTGTGTGCTTGTATGTCTGTTTTTGTCCTCCCAACATTGCTTGACACCCAATGCTGGTGTGCTTAGCGGTTCGGCAAAAGAGACCAATAGAATAAATACTAGGCTTACAAAGAATAAGCTCTTGGGTTGAGTTGCTCGATTAAAAGCGGTGCTCCAGCATGGCCACAGTCAAATGACTGAAACAAGTAAAAAGAGTAAAGAGCATGTTGGCCTGCTATGAGGTCATCTCCAACTTGTCAACCAAACCTTATACAGGATAATGTGCCATGTCACAATACCAAAATAGTTAAGGAGGTGTTTGAAGCCGAAAACCTTACTGTGATGTATTGGGCAGCTCAGAACCGTGACCTTAATCCCACTGAAAACTTATGAAAGATACTTGGTGATAAGATCAGAGAGCACTAACCTATGAATGTTATGATTTTGTGGGAAAAACTTCAGGAAGGATGGAATAAAATTACGTCAGAACAGTGAGAGAAATTGGTCTTATCCTGTGAACAGAAGTGTGAAGTCATTGAAAATATTGTAAAAATTTCTGGCAAAATTTTGATCTCTTGAATTTTACATCATACATTCTGTAATTTTGTGAAGCTTGTATTTTTCAAATAAATATCTTTTTCTTTTAGAAATTATTTAATTATTAATCACTTTCTACAAAATTTATTGTAAATAATGAACGTACTTTAAAGTATATACGGTAAAAATTCCATTTGGAAAAATGAAGTAGAAATGTAAATATTTTTGTTTTTTATTTTTGTTCTCTAATTTTGGTCACTACTGTAAAAAGGGCATGTAAAAAGCACTATCTGAATGTGGTCGATGCCAGTGCTGCTTGGATGGCTCCCATGCCGGTAGCATGCAAAAAGCACCCAACACACTCTTGGAGTGATGGGCATTAGGAAGGGCATCAAGCTGTGGAAATATTGCCAGATCAGATTGGAATCTGGTGCTGCCTACTGGCTTCCCAGTCACCAGTCAAACTGTCCAAGCCATGCCAGCGTGGAAAACAGACATTAAACGATGATGATGATGATGGCAATGATGATGATGATGATGATGTGTGTGTGTGAGTGTGAAGATATGTGGTTTAGTGGTTAGAGTTTTTGGTTCATAATCATAAGATCATGGGTTCAATTCCCAGCGACGAGTTGTGTCCTTGAGCAAAACACTTTATTTCACGGTGCTCCAGTCCACTCAGGTGTATTTCAAAGGGTTAGCCTTCTTACATTCTTTGTCACACTGGATCTTCCTGAGAACTATATTAAGGGTATGTGTGTCCATGGGAAAGCGGTGAACTGGCAGCATCGTTAGCACGCCGGGCGAAATTCTTAGCGGTATTTCGTGTGACGTTACGTTCTGAGTTCAAATTCCGCCGAGGTCGACTTTACCTTTCATCCTTTCGGGGTCGATAAATTAAGTACCAGTTACGCACTGGAGTTGATATAATCGATTTAATCCCTTTGTCTGTCCTTGTTTGTCCTCTCTGTGTTTAGCCTCTTGTGGGTAGTCAAGAAATAGGTATTTTGTCTGCTGTTACGTTATGAGTTCAAATTCTGCCGAGGCCGACTTTGCCTTTCATCCTTTCGAGGTCGATAAATTAAGTACCAGTTATGCACTGGAGTTGATATAATCGATTTAATCCGTTTGTCTGTCCTTGTTTGTCTCCTCTGTGTTTAGCTCCTTGTGGGTAATAAAGAAACAGGTATGTGTGTCTGTGGAATGCTCCTGTCACTTGCACATTAATTTCATGAGTAGGCTGTTCCATTAATTAGACTGCCTGGAATCCTCATCATTGTAACTGACGGAATGGTAGTTTATAAATATGTATGCATTACTTAATGTCAAACAAACAAGAAAAGAGAACTCAATATTCTCTTTTTTTCTTTTATATGTTTCAGTCCAATGACTGGCCATGCTGGAGCACCAGTATATGACACATACAATTTTTTGTGGTGTGAAACTCAATCACAAGACAAAATTTCAGCTTCAGTTTTAATAAAAGTTCTTTCTCTCATTCTCTCTTTCTCTCTCTCTCTCTCTCTCTCTGTCTATCTGTCTGTCTGTCTGTCTACTGTTTGTCTCTCTGTCTCACTCTCCCTCTCTTTCTCTCCGTCTCCGTCTCTCTCTATATATACACCTTCTTGACTTATGACCGTCTGCACTTACAACCACAAAAAATAAATAAATAAAATTTGATTTTCGGATGTTGGGCAGCTACACATACGATAGCTATGGCAGTATCTGGCAGAACAGGCCTCCCTCAGACCCAGGCTTCCGCTGCCTTCCACTGTCTCTCAGTTGCTTTCAAGCATTAGTAAAGTGTAGATTTGTTACAATTGTATCTGAAATACTACCCCAAAATGACTGATAAAAAGAAACTGTTTTTTATCACCATCATCATCATCATCATTTAATGTTCGCTTTCCATGGTAGCATGGATTGGACGATTGACTGAGGTCTGGTGAACCAGATGGCTGTACCAGGCTCCAATCTGATCAGGCAAAGTTTCTATAGCTGGATGCTCTTCCTAATGCTAACCACTCTGAGAGTGTAGTGGGTGGTTTTACGTACCACCGGCATGAGTGCCAGTCAGGCGGTACTGGCAATGGCCACGCTCAGGTGGTGTTTTTTATGTGCCACCTGCACAGGAGCCAGTCCAGCAGCACTAGCAATGACCTCGCTTGAATGCTTTTCACATGCCAGTGGCACAAGTGTCAGTAAGGCGACACTGGTAACAATCATGTTTGAATGGTGCTTTTTATGTGCCACCAGCACAGAAGCCAGTCAGCTGCTCTGGCAGTGATCACACTAGGATGGTGCTCTTAGTGCTCCACTGGCACAGGTGCCAGTCATCATATTTGCGAATTTGATTTGATTTCGATTTCACTTGCCTCAACAGGTCTTTGCAAACAGAGTTTAGTGTCCACTGAAAGAAAGGTACGCATAAGTGGGCTGGTTTTATCTACAGAAATGCCAGCTAAGAAGTCAAGGAAGGCTATGGACGTATACATAGTTAAACTTGCAAACAATCTAGAATTAGAATGTGAAATAGAAGATGTAAAGGAGTTGCTAGATTGTGAAACAAAAGAACTTTCAGACGAAGAGTTAATTGAAATGGAAGCACCCAGAATGGCAGAAGAAGTGAGAGAAGGAGAGAAAAAAGAAGATGAAGCAGAAAAGAAACTCATGGTAAAGGGTTTATCTGATTCATTTTCACAATCAAATAATGTTTTTGCCAGTTTCGAAGCAATGGAACCTAATGTCAAACACTTTGCAAAGGTCGAACATATCATTCAAGATGCTGTGCATTGTTATTGTAAGATATGACGACAAAAAAAAAAAGAAAAGAAAAGAACTATTCAAACAAAGCTCACCCTGTTCCTTGAAAAATCATCTATCTCAACCCAAGAATATGACTGTGAAGATTAATTCAACAAATAAATAATTTAAAAAACGAGTAAAAAAACAAAGAGAGAAAAAAACAAAAAGAGGAAAAAAAAAACGAATGTGAGGATGTGCACAAGAATTACATTAGTTTGACACTCCATGAAAGGAGGGAGTTTTTAACGTTTCGAGCATGTTCTTCATCAGAAAGTGAAAAGTCCAAAGAAGCAAAAGGGAAAATCGCCAACAGTCCATACAAATATATGTATTTATATTTACACACACACACACATGCAGTGGCAATAGCACAAGAATTAAAAATGAAAAAAATATTTACCACATCAGACTCTGAGAATCGATAAGGTTGTTTTTTTGGAATTGGTGGAAGCGGTTTGTTTCGGTACTCCTCATCCTCAGAGTCAGAATTTAAATTGTCCGAACAGTCAAATTCATCAGAGGGCCAGCTGACATCGGATTCTTGAGATAATTGCTGGGTGTTATACGAGTCGTCACAGGATAGATCATTGGAGCCGATGGTTGCTGAAAGATAAAATGAAAACAAAAAAGAACATCACTTTAACTGATTTATAATGGTGAAATAATGTCCATATTAATCAACACAGTTATTAATCAGAAAAAGTTATCCAAACATTCAGGCATGGTAAGGAGTCTGCTTTCCAATTGCTTGGTTCCGGTTTGGGTTCCACTGCATGACATCTTGAGCAAGAAGTGTTTTTCTGCTATAATCCCAGGCCAACCAAAGCTGTGTGAGTGGATTTGGTAGAAAGAAACCAAAAGAAGCCTGTCGTATGTGTGTGTGTGTGTGTGCGTGTGTGTGTGTGTGTGTGTGTGTGTGTGTGTTTGTGTGTGTGTGTGTTTGTGTGTGTGTGTGTATAGTCCATTCTGCAAAGTGGTTGGTGTTAGGAAGGGTAACCAGCTGTTAAAAACCCTGATAACCAGATAGTGAAGCCTGATACAGTCTTCTGCTTACCCAGCCCCTGTCAAACCATCCAACCCTTGCCAGCATGGAAAACACATGTTAAATGATGATAATGATGATGATGATGATGATATATATATATATATATATACATATGCACATACATACATACCTAATGTGCAAAAGGGATAGAGATGCAGGATAAGCAGTAAAATGTGACAACTGGTGCAGACTTTGTGGAGTTAACACTGAAGATATCACCCATACCATAAGCAGTTGTCCGAAAATGTCATCACAATATTATATACCAATGATGTTGTAGCTAGGACATTATATAGTGAAATTCATTTGAAGGATAACTCCAAGGACAAAGAAATAAGAACCCACAGTATGGTAGAAGCCATAGCCACTCGTAATATAAAGGAGTACAGATGGAATGTCCCAGTGGAATGTACAGGTGGAAGACCTCAATAAAATGAAAACACAACAGACCTGATATAATGATTTGGAAAATTAGCTGCCCATCAGATGTTAACATAAACTTGAAGATCAGTGATAAAGAGAATATCTATGCTGAACTATTGAGAAATCTCCAATCACTCTATCCAGATTACAAATTCATGTTTATATCTGTAATTATTGAGGCACTGGGATGTGTAACACACTGCCTGAGTACCAATTTTGTGAAATTAGGCTTTTCAAAGCCAGAAAGGAGAAAGCTAATTCGAAGACTACAGATCCAATTCATCACTGGAACTGTAAAAATCTGTAAAACTTCCTAGAAGTTTATCACTTAAGAATATATGAGCATATCTAGATATGCAACTATATGCATGAGAATACATATATAAAAGAAAAACATACAAATCTGCATGTATACATACATATGTACAAAAATACCCTGTTGATGTTGAAATTCCAATGAAGCAGTCCTGGATCTAGGGTGGAAACTGGCTCTTTCTCTATTGGTAGAAATCTCGATAGATAGATATACATATCTGTATATAAATGCACACATACATACATACATACATACATACATACATACATACATACATACATACATACATACATACATGTGTGTGTGTGTGACATTTTGATGGAAGGTTCTAATTTAGATCATTTCAAAACAGCAAGATTGTCACAAAAAAACATGGGTAGACTCTGGCAGGTTGGTATAAAAAGACTTAAACAAATTATATCTTGACCTCTCTCTTCATTTTGAAGACCAGGAAGATACTCTCGTATCTCCTACAGCAATGGATGGAGAGGATACTTATTTCTTTACTACCCACAAGGGTAGGACAAATAAGGACTGACAAACGGATTAAGTTGATTATATCGACCCCAGTGCATAATTGGTACTTAATTTATCGTCCCCGAAAGGATGAAAGGCAAAGTTGACCTCGGCGGAATTTGAACTCAGAAGGTAAAGACAGACGAAATACCTATTTCTTTACTACCCACAAGGGGCTAAACACAGAGAGGACAAACAGGGACAGACAAACAGATTAAGTCGATTATATCGACCCCGAAAGGATGAAAGGCAAAGTCGACCTTGGCGGAATTTGAACTCAGAATGTAACGGCAGACGAAGTACCGCTAAGCACTCAGCCCGGTGTGCTAATGATTCTGCCAGCTCGCCACCTTAATGGAGAGGATACTACTCCACATATTAGCCAGGGCTTTCACTTAGTTGATATAGTGGGACCCACACTAAATACCATTCACCCCTGCTTTTTGCAAGGCAGATGTTTCTTGTTATTTTCTTTAGTCATTCATGGAAAAATTTCTCAAGCAAAGTGATGCACACTTTTTTTATAAACAATTTTCAGGTTTTATTCTATGACTAGACACTAGCCATGTCTAAAAACTGCCTATGCTTAATGTCAGGAAATTTGGTTCTTCTTCCACTAAAATTGTCACTCAGTTAATTGTGTGTGTGTGTGTGTGTGTGTTGCTGTTACTGCCATTGCCAAAAAAGTTCCTTTGCCATTCTTAAAAATATTAAAATCTACAGAAAAACAGCTATCTCCTTCTTTCAAAGCATTTGTACCCAGTTACATTTTTCCTTCCCATTTTAATTTCTTTCTGTTTGTTTTATGTGGGGCATTGTTTGTTTAAGCTTTTCTTTGAGTAGGTGTAGTCCAGATTCTATTTCTTCTCACCATCTTAAGTTGCATGTAAACAAGTTTAAACAATAATGATAATTATGTGCATTTCCTTTATAACATTTACACAAATGTGTAACAACATAATGACAGGATTTTGTCAGTATGCTCTGAATGACGTCAACAGACCATAAGACACCAATGTTTTGGCTTAATTTCTACTTTTCGGTGACAGTCACCCATGGTTATTCATAGCAAGCTAGGAACTTACATTCCTATAGAGAAATCAGCTACCCATACAGAGAAAGCAATTTTAAAAACAGATTTCTTTCCTCTCTTTGTAATAAGCCTGTAACATTATTAGAAAATTCCACAATATGTACATGGACATGAAAGTGATATGTAAAAACACATTGCTAGGGTAAAAAGCAACAATTTGGGGAGGGAGCAAGTCAATTAAATTCGCCCTATTATTTCACTGGTACTTCAACAGATAAAATGCAAAGTTGACCTTGACAGGATTTGAACTCAGAATGTGAAGGTCAGAACAAATAACACAAGGTACTTTATGCAATGCTCTAAAATTCTACTAATCTATTGCCTAATAATAATAACAATAATAATAATAATAATAATAATAATAATAATAAGAAGAAGAAGAAGAAGAAGAAGAAGAAGAAGAAGGAGGAGGAGGAGGAGAAGAAGAAGAAGAAGAAGAAGAATGGTTTCAAATTGTGGCACAAGGCCAGCAATTTCAGGAGTGGGACTAATTCAATTAAATTGATTTCAGTGCTCAACTGGTACTTATTTTATTGACTCTGAAAGGATAAAAGACAAAGTTTGACCTTGGTGGAATTTGAACTGAGAACAGATGAAATACCACTAAGCATTTTGTCTGGTGTGCTAACGATTCTGCCAGCTCACTGCCTTAATAGTAATAATAATAATAATAATAATAATAATAATAATAATAATAATAATAATAATAATAATAATGATAATAATAATAATAAATATGATGAACCTCTCAATGAAGATGACGTGTGAGCATTCAGCTTTTGCTGAATGACCCGCACAAATGATTCGTTTATAGGGATCAAATGTTCGTGCCGCACATTAGCTCACTCTCGCCATCAAAATGACATTGTCTGAACAGGAGCACTGTGTACTGTGCATCAGATATCAAAGTGGTCAAAGAGCAGTGTGAGATGAAGTGTTTTGCTCAAGAATACAATGCACCACCAGGTCAAAGAAGTGAAACCATGATCTCGCAATCATGAGTGCAACTCCCTAACCACTATGCCATGCACCATCATAACATAATAATAATAATAATAAATAATAATAATAATAATAATAATAATAATACTTTCTTATTTCTTTATTGCCCACAAGGGGCTAAACATAGAGGGGACAAACAAGGACAGACAAAGGGATTAAGTCGATTACATCGACCCCAGTGCGTAACTGGTACTTAATTTATCGACTCCAAAAGGATGAAAGGCAAAGTCTACCTCAGCGGAACTTGAACTCAGAACGTAACGGCAGACGAAATACCAATTTCTTTACTACCCACAAGGGGCTAAACAGAGAGAGGACAAACAAGGACAGACGAACGGATTAAGGCGATTATATCGACCCCAGTGCATAACTGGTACTTATTTAATCGCCCCCGAAAGGATGAAAGGCAAAGTCTACCTCGGCGGAATTTGAACTCAGAGCATAACGTCAGATGAAATACCGATAAGCATTTCGCCTGGCGTGCTAACGTTTCTAACCAGCTCGCTGCCTTAATAATAATAATAATAATAAAAATAATCCTTTCTACTATAGGTACATGGCCTGAAATTTTTGGGGAGAAGACTAGTCAATTTCATTGACCCTAGTGCTCAACTGGTACTTATTTTATCAACCTTGAAATTGAAAGGCAAATCTGACCTTGGTGAAGTTTGACGAAATGAAATGCTGCTAGGCATTTTGCCTGGCATGCTAATGATTCTGCCAACACACTGCCTTAATAACAATAACAATAATACCAAATCAGGCAACCAGTCTCCCAGCAGGACAGAATAATGGTATGTGTGTGTGTAGTGACATAGGTAGAGGAGGTGGTGTGTTATTATAAGCTGGAGGGATGACAAATTCAGATGCTAATTACATTAAAATTGTCAATGGACTCAACGACTTCTGGGATATAGAATATCATTTAACAACAATAACAACGGTATCAAATTTGATTAGATCACATGATCACTGACATTTTCACTATTTGCTTCTCTCTCCCACTTTCTCTCCCCCCTCTCCGTCCGCTCCCCCCTCTCTCTCTAAGTCTCTGTTTCTCTCTTTCTGTTTATATGTCTGTGTGTGTTGGTCCTAATAGTTCATTTCATATCAATTACAAAAAATTGCCCGTCCCTTCACAAAAAAAAAAGAGGGTAGCTAAGAGAGTTTTTTTTTTTGTTATTCCTCTTTGCTATTTTAAATGACAAACAAAAGCAACCTGATTCATTTGTTTTTATATCTGTATTTTGTTTTGTTCCATGTTAATCATAACTTGGATGAATACATAATATCAAGGATTTTATTTCACAGTGAGGAGCCTTTCCTCTCACTAACCCTTAAAAATTTTTCAAGTAAAGGATCACACACACACATATCAACATGATGGGTGTGAAATGATATATATATATATATATACACTCTTTTACTTGTTTCAGTCATTTGAATGCGGCCATGCTGGAGCACCGCCTTTAGTCGAGCAAATCGACCCCGGGACTTATTCTTTGTAAGCCCAGTACTTATTCTATAGGTCTCTTTTGCCAAACCGCTAAGTGACGGGGACGTAAACACACCAGCATCGGTTGTTAAGCAATGCTAGGGGGACAAACACAGACACACAAACACACACATATATATATATATATATATACATATATACGACAAGCTTCTTTCAGTTTCCGTCTACCAAATCCACGCACAAGGCATTGGTCGGCCCGGGGCCATAGCAGAAGACACTTGCCCAAGATGCCATGCAGTGGGACTGAACCCGGAACCATGTGGTTGGTTAGCAAGCTACTTACCACACAGCCACTCCTGCGCCTATATATAAAACAATACCTGTTGTCATAGATGCTCTGGGAATGATAGCAAAAGGGGCTGAAAACCAGTTGTCCAGGCTATGAAAACCAGTTGTCCAGGCTATGAAAACCAACTGTCCAGGCTTTTGCAAACCAACAGGAGAAAATATAATTAGTCATATAAACAAAGAATTCATTGAAACATGAATGAGGCAGGGTGTGGGCTGATAGCCAGCTATATTCTTAATCAAGTGAGTTTAATAAGGCATTCATTACCAAAGCTGCTGCATTTCATCAATATCTATAACTCGTTTGTTAACATAACCACCACCATCACCACCAACATCATCATTTTAACATCCACTTTTCCATGCTTGCATGGGTCAGATGGAATTTGTTGAGGCAGACGTTCCAGGGTTGGATGCACTTCTTGTCACCAACCCACACTTGTTTTGTGGGTTTTCTTCCAAGCAAGATAACATATCACCATGACTGGACATGTCTTCATGAAAGATTAGAAACAAATGACACCACTTGTATGATGGGGACATTCACTTACAATTATTGCATAATGTCAAGGCAAGGAAGCACACATATATATACTATTTACATTGTGTGTGTATGTGCGCGTGTGTGTGTGTGTGTGGTTGCATACTCTACTCTTTTACTCTTTTACTTGTTTCAGTCATTTGACTGTGGCCATGCTGAAGCACCGCCTTTAGTCGAGCAAATTGACTCCAGGACTTATTCTTTGTAAGCCTAGTACTTATTCTATTGGTCTCTTTTGCTGAACTGCTCAGTTACGGGAACATAAACACACCAGCATCAGTTGTCAAGTGATGTTGGAGGTACAACCACAGACAGACAAACATACATACACACACACACACACACATATATATACATAAACACGACAGGCTTCTTTCAGTTTCCGTCTACCAAATCCACTCACAAGGTTTTGGTTGGCCCAAGGCTATAGTAGAAGACACTTGCCCAAGGTGCCACGCAGTGGGACTGAACCCGCAACCATGTGGTTGGTAAGCAAGCTACTTACTACACAGCAACTCCTGCGCCTATGCATATCTTTATGTAATGTATATGATCCACTTCTTTCAGTTTCTGTTTTCCAAATCCAATCACAAGGCTTTGGCCCATCCAAGACTTGAGTAAAAGACAGTTGCCAAAGATACCACACAATGAGACTGATCCCAAAACCATGTGACTGGGAAGCAAACTTCATAACCACGCAGCTATGTTTGGACTAATTAGAAAAAGATACAATTTCTCACTGTATAAATAATATGGGGAAATTCGAGGCTAAATTTACAAGCGCCATAGCACAAATTACCCAACCTGATTACTTACCCAGCCTGGGGTTGTCTTAGAACAGACAACAAAAATATTTGAGAATTTAATAGATTTGCATAATGTGGTCCTTAAAAATGAAGGACCTTTTAAAATTTAGAGCAGCATTGTGTAAATCATGAAGACAATAGATATAATTGAGATGCAAAGGAAAAAATTCTCAATTAAAGAATTTTTATATTAATTATTCAGAATTTTTGAAAATGGAATGAAGATGATAACGGAAGCAAAAAGAATAATTGGTTTCTAATTTAGGTGAAAGGCAAGACATGTTGAGGGAAAGGGGTTAGTCATAGCATCAGCCTCTAGTACTAGACTGATACTTTATTTTACCAGACTCAAATGGATGGAAAGCAAAGTTGAACTTGATTGAACTTGAACACAGAATGTAAAGATTCGAAACAGACTGCAAGGCATTTTCTTTCCAGTGCACAAATGATTCTGACAATCCACTGCCTTACTGTGCCAGTGCCACATGAAAACACCTGTGCTAGTGCCAACTAAGAGGCACCTATGTCAGTACCTCATAAAAAGCACCTGTGTCTGTGTCACATAGAAAGCACTCATGCTGGTGCCTCCATAAAAACAAGCGCCAGTTCCGCATAAAAGCATCCGGTGCACTCTGTAAGGTGGTTGGTATTAGGAAGGGCAGCCAACTGTAGAAGTCTTGACAAAATCTTGACATAGGTGTAGAAGTGACTGTGTGGTAAGTAGCTTGCTTACCAACCACATGGTTCCGCGTTCAGTCCCATTGCATAGCACCTTGGACAAGTGTCTTCTACTATAGCTTCGGGTCAACTAAAGCTTTGTGAGTGGATTTGGTAGACGGAAACTGAAAGAAGCCTGTTGTATATATGTATATATGTGTGTGTGTGTGTGTGTGTGTGTGTGTGTGTGTGTGTGCTTGTGTGTCTGTGTTTGTCCCTCCAACATCACTTGGCAACCGATGTTGGTGTGTTTACATCCACGTAACTTAGCGGTTCGGCAAAAGAAACTGATAGAATAAGTACTAGGTTTACAAAGAATAAGTCCTGGGGTCAATTTGCTTGACTAAAAAGGTGGTGCTCCAGCATGGCCACAGTCAAATGACTGAAGCAAGTAAAAGAGTAAAATAGATAATTGGGGTGTGGTGCAGCTCTCTGGTAGGCCAACTCCTTTTAAACCGTTCAACCCATGCCAGCATGGAAAACAGATGCTAAATGATGATAATGATGGTAATAACGATGATGTCTAATTTATGAACAAGATCAGCAATTTTAAGAGAAAGGGATTACTTAACAACATCAATCTTTAGTACTAAACTGATACTTTATTCTATCGTCCCTGGAGAAATAAAAAGTAAAGCTAGCCTCT
>NC_043002.1:21110225-21145225 GCF_006345805.1 Octopus sinensis | reverse complement strand
AATTTTATTCCTCATAATTTTCCTCCTATATATCAACAACTTTGTTGCTGTCACCTTCAACAGTTTCAACTTCTGTATAAATGATATCAATTTTCATTCATGCATAACCTTCTAAACCTACATGTCATCAGTATGTTCCCTAGACACCTTACACCAAACCAGCACTGACTCCATGAAAAGGGAGCTCAAAAACATTATCCATCATGTTTTCTTCAACAACACAAAGGACAGAGTCATTGCATGTATCAAGAAAACAATATCATACACCCGGCAACATGGATAGCCTACATCTAGGACTGTCTAGGTTACCACAGATACTAGACCTTCTTATTACTGAGTATCTCTCTTGGTGAGTGCACATCCTCAACTTAACAAAGATGGCGTCATAGAGACTGGCTTTCTTCTTCAGAGCCAGAAGTTATTTCATCTGCTAATCCTCTACAAAGTTCAGGTGAGACCTACAGTGTAGCACTGCTTCCACATCTGAGATGGTGCTGCAACCACACACACACACACACACACACACACATGCATCCAAGACTATAGCCATCCTAAATGGCATGAAGTCATTCAAAATCTTTCACAAATATGCTTCAAGTTCTAGTCCAAAGATTTACCATCCCTTCTTTCTGCTTTTCACCTAAAGCCTTCTACTCCTCTTATTTCATCCACATTAGAACCCCCACTTTCCTGCCAGACACCTTATCAAAAATTACACTCAATCTTTTTTCCACATAAAGTAAACCCTCTGGAATTCTTTCTCTGTCCATGTTTTATACAAGAATATAAACAAGGAAATAAATATATACAAAAAATATATACAAATATATACAAGAATATATACCAGACAAAAAAAAATTCGAGCGAGGTCGTTGCCAGTACCGCCTGACTGGCTCCCATGCCGGTGGCACGTAAAAGCACCCACTACACTCTCGGAGTGGTTGGCATTAGAAAGGGCATCCAGCTGTAGAAACTCTGCCAGATCAAGACTGGAGCCTGGTGCAACCATCTGGTTTGCCAGCCCACAGTCAAACTGTCCAACCCATGCTAGCATGGAAAGTGGACGTTAAACGACAATGATGATGATGATGATAAACACTGTCAGGCTCAACAGTCACAGACGAATTGTGAAAGGCATGTGTTTAGCATCATTCTCCAAGCCAGACATTTTGCCTACCATCAAGATTACATACATACATACATACATACATACATACATACATACATACATACATACATACATACATACATACATACATACATACATACATCTTAAAACATTAAAAACACTTAAAACAGAAATTGAAGAAGCAGTCTAGTAATACAAAATTTGAAACCTTAAACTCTGAACAACATCAGATGAAAGAACTTACAACAACAGCTGAAAAAATGAAAATATAGATTTACAGTTTATAAAACCAAAATGCTGAGCAGACTGTTTGTCAAAGAATCTAAATCAGTTTGTTGTAGCTTCATTGTAAACAGCGGAGTTTCTGTAAGTGATACACCATCAGAAGAATTAGAGAAAACTACTGGAACTCTATATGGAGAAGAAATAAGTTCAGAAGGCAAGCTGCTTGGATGGAAGAACTAGAATTTGGGCTAATGCAAATATATGCAAATATATTGAACAAGTGTAGAATGAAATTAATGGCACAATAATGGAAACAGACCTAAAGAAAATGATAGGCCCAAGTAATATTTTTCCTATAGTGTGGGACTTACTGGCCTTTGCAACAAGTAACAGAATGTTGTATGATGCAATCATCCCATTGTCTTGCTGCGCAGTTGTTTTCTGAAATTCTAAGATTGAGATTTTCCACTTTTTGAATGAGGTCTTAAGGTGTGAGAAATATGACAAAGGTTTTTTTTTTTACTTCTGATCAGCATGCTTAGGATATAAATAATATTTTAAGCATGAAGGCTTCATAGTTTCGTTGTCGTAACACAGATGGGTAACTAACTGCTGTGAGGAGAAGCAAAAAAACCCATAAGATAAATAATCAGTACTGTATTCATCATCATCATCGTTTAACGTCCGTTTTCCGTGCTAGCACGGGTTGGACGGTTTGACCGGGGTCTGGGAAGCCAGGGGCTGCACCAGGCTCCAGTCTGATCTGGCAGAGTTTCTGTCAAGAATTTTTCTTAAATGGAGACATTGGGGTGCTTAAAAGCTCGTACAATACCCAGAGAAAAGTTATATTACTCAAAGCCCATTTTCAATAATCCATAAATATGAGATCACAAGAGTGTTGCAATCATATGGTGACCAATACAATCCAACAACTTCGAGTGGCTGTCTGTTGACATGAGCATGCACACTGAACCAAGAACAGATTCCATCTTGGAATTCTCATATTTTATCTGGCATTGTCGGCTGTGCTCTTTGTCAGAGTTCTTTGAGGTCATTGCCTGTGACAATTTTATGTGTGATCACTTGGTGTTGGTAGCATTGGTGAGTTTATCCTGAGGGTCACATCTTAATTTTATTGGCAAAGTTGTTTTTGGCCTTCTTTTATCAGATTTATATCTGAAAAAGAATGTCATTTTGTTCAAAGGACTATTTGAATGTTAATGACCCTTCTCAAAACTGTGGTATATACTGACAAGTTCCCCCCTTGTTTGTGAGGAACATTTATTTCTTATTCAGGAATGTGGCCCAGTTATTCCCATCCAGCCTCTTGTTTCTTGTTTCATCCATTTTTTTAATACAAATTCTTTGCATTTTTTTCTTTGAATATTTTTTTTTTGTCAAGTAACACATGTTGAAATAAATTCTTAATTTTCAAAACCCTACATTGCTCATCACCTCTGGGTAATATCACGCAGGCTAAGAAACTCTAATGTTGATGTTAGATGTCCAACTCAGTTAATACATTTTCATGCTTGATGTTGTGAGAGGTTTTGCTGATTTCAGTTGTAACAACATTGCTTCTGCTAGAGTTTTTAACAGTGAGAGACAACTGACAAGTGATGTAGAACAAATCTTTAGGATAACTGACTCTATAGAAGGCATAACTTGTGATTACTCAAGGTGGAATTAAAGAGAAAGATAGTTGAGAAAGGGAAGTGTGAGAGAAGGAGAGTGGAGGGAGAAGCTAGAAGTGTTTAAATAAAAAAATGATTGTTGACAAATATTTTCCATCATCCCTCTGATAATTGAAGTGAAAGTGAAAGTCAGTCAGCAAAATTAACCCTTTAATGTTCAGATTACTTTGCAAATTGTTGCAGCACGAAGTTTTGTCAGTGAACAGGTCACGGTCTCAAAGCAACAAAAATATTTTGACAAATTAAATTTAAATGTTGAAGTGAATCTAACGGTTTTTATGTGTTTCTTAAATGGCTTATAAACACTTTCCACGCTGCAATTGTTTTCATTCCAGCACACGACCTCAGATCAAGTCACTCGCTATGCAAGTACATCTCCGTAATGTTTTGAAATAATTTCGCTTTATCTCAGAGCCTCGAGATTCTAATGATATGTTTGTTTATTTCTAGAATGGCATTGTAGGGTAGGTTGGATGTGACCAGTTTGAACATAAAACAGGTAGAATATTTTGGCCAGATATGACCAGTTTAAATGCTAAAGGGTTAAAGACATAAATCACAAATCAGAAGAACTTGGTATGAGTTTGTATTTGAAGGGTCAGATTAAATGTCCCTTTGGCAGATGGAACAAAATGTGGTCTGTTGCTAAACTATTTGCTATAGTTACCACCAATAAAAGACTTACAAAGACCTGGTCTACATCCCACCTCTCAAGAAACAGAAAATATAGCAATTATCACTGATACAGAAAAATCCTTTGAAAGAATTATTCCACAGAGACAGTCTGTCTATGCTTCTGTTTACTTTTGCACAAAAGCCACTGTCATTTCTTTGGCAAGAATTCATGGTGGTTGAAATGTCTCTGATCATGACCTGTTGGATCAAGGTTAACCTAGGGTTAAACAACAACATCTGTTCACACATAAGCATACATGCACTCAGACACACACACATATGCACACTAAAAAAGTTACAAACAAACACACAACCCACAATGACTCTTCATAGTAATTGCTGTGATGAAAAAGTATATATTCAACAGAGAAATGTTGTTTAAATGGAATGACAACATGAAGAAAGATAAGCATAAATGGGTGCGAGAATGGCTGCATAGCTAAGAAATTTGCTTCACATCAACAGAGATCTGGGTTCAATCCCATTGCATAGCACATTGGTCAAGTATCTTCTGTTATAACTTCAAGTTGACCAGCATCTTCTGAGTGGAATTTGACAGCAATAAGCCCCATCATTTTTTTACATGTACTACACTAATATGTGTAAGTGTATGCACATGCATGAGTGCATGCATGTGTGCATACATAAATATAAGTAGGTGAGCACATGTGTATCTTTTGCCAATTTATATTACTGAAGACTGGTGTTTCCACTAAACAAAATCTCTCATGTCATGGTATATATATCAAGTTACAGATCATCTCTTCTCATTCTTGTCATCAGAAATGCAATGAAACAATGATTGACTCATTGGAAACATGGACCCTGCAGTATTACTTTTCACAGGTTGTGACATAAAATAAATAGATAAATACCCTGAGAAAGTACTGGAGCAGATTTCTGTGACTGTAATTTAGTACTCTGTTTCTTACTGTCTCCTTCATCTGTCAAAGATGTGGTGAAACTGAAGGGATCTGGAAGAGACAAAAAATTCCCAATTTAATTATTTTATCTAAAAAGAATCAAATAGATCAAATAATGACAAAATTTTCAGGTTTATAACATGCTTTACTTTATTTTATTTTATTTACCTATTAAGTAAATAAAATAAAATAAGCTCTAGGACTCATATTAAGCTCCAGGACACATATTAAGCTCTAGGACTCATATTAAGCTCTAGGACTCATATTAAGCTCTAGGACTCATATTAAGCTCTAGGACACATATTAAGCTCTAGGACTCATATTAAGCTCTGGGACTCATATTAAGCTCTAGGACTCATATTAAGCTCTAGGACACATATTAAGCTCTAGGACTCATATTAAGCTCTAGGACACATATTAAGCTCTAGGACTCATATTAAGCTCTGGGACTCATATTAAGCTCTAGGACTCATATTAAGCTCTAGGACACATATTAAGCTCTAGGACTCATATTAAGCTCTAGGACACATATTAAGCTCTAGGACTCATATTCAGCTCTAGGACTCATATTAAGCTCTAGGACTCATATTAAGCTCTAGGACTCATATTAAGCTCTAGGACACATATTAAGCTCTAGGACTCATATTAAGCTCTAGGACACATATTAAGCTCTAGGACTCATATTAAACTCTAGGACTCATATTAAGCTCTAGGACTGATAACGTTGGTTGTCTGGTTTCCGTGGTGCATAAGTGATTGAGATCACAACACACCACCTGAATAGGATGCTGTTCATTGCAGGGTTCAAAAGCCACAATTTTGAAGGGAGGGGACAAATCAATTACATGACTGGTTCTTTATTGTATCGACATGAAAGAAATGAAAGGCAAAGTTAAAAAGATGCTACAGGTGACAAAATGCAATCTATAATTAGTAAGGTAGAATTAGGGAGGAAAGGTTTAGATGATTAATGAATATACTGTTAGAACTTTATTTGGTAAAACTATATAATTTAGTACCAAATAATTATGCATGAACAAAACTTGGTAGAATTTTGCTATTGGAAGCAATGCTTACAAACTGACTGCAGGGTTTGTCTACAATCCAATTACCCTTACAGGTAAATATTATCAAATGTTGGACAACCTGGATACTTCACTGTAGAGATCAGTTGTAAACCTATGGCCCCATTATATCCAGAAGAAGAATGTGTGTATGAGAGTGTGTGAGCATGTGTGTGAGAGAAAGTGAGAGAGTAGGGAGAGAGAGTAAGTGAGAGAGGGAGAGAGAAAGAAAGAGAGAGAAAGAAAGAGGAAGAAAGAAATAGAGAGAAAGAAATAGAATGAGTGAGAGAACGAGTGAGAGAGATGGAGAGAGATAGAGAGAGAGAAAGAGAGAGAGAGAGAGAGAGAGAGAGAGAGAGAGAGAGAGAGAGAGAGAGTGTATGTGAGAGAAAGTGAGAAAATCACTAAAAACAAGGAAGTTCCTCTCCACTCCACTTCAAGGCTAATCTTCAATGTAAAAGATATATTTCAAGGATATCATAGATAGCTGAAGACTCTGTATTTAGAATAACTTCCTATAAATTTACATCCATTAATACATTATTAAACACAGCTGTAATTTACATCGCTGCAATTTGCTATCAATGGTCATCATTATATTCATAAAGAATCTCATCTTCAATGTTGTCCATCACATTGCCGATTCCATATCTCCTTTTAATGCTTTTGCAATTATTTCCACTCTCACACCTCCCACTGATGATTACACCCTCTGACAAACATACCTGTGTAATAGCAAATTGCGTTTGTCATTCTGTTTCTAAATTCTCAGCAGATAGCCGCTTGTTTCACACTTCTTGCGTAAAACATTTAAAATGGTTTGTTGACTGAAATATCCAGTGGTTATTATAGCAATGTTAACACTTTTGGCGCCAACTTGCCTGAGACTGCCCCTGGTTCCATGATACAAACTTCCACTTTTTAAGTGATCTAAATTAAAATCTTCCTTCAAATTTTCATGTTAATTAAAATCTTGCTTCAAATTTTCATGTTATGTTCCAATTATCAACTTAATAACAACAAAGTAATTTTATTGAATTCTTTATTATTTTCAAAATTAAGTGAAACAATGGCAGTGCACCTCAACAGAAATATAGTAATGAAAGGGTTAAAGCACCCAAAATACATATTTATCGGATCAAAAGGAAACTAGATGAGCTTCAATTGTTTAACTTCATTGGTATACTTAAATGTTACACTAAGGATTAGATTTGATTGGATTTGCCTAATATTCAGTCCACTGCAGGATGAAGGCTTCAGCATGTTCACTTCACCAACTATGGTCTAATATGATGGCTATGAATTTGAGCTTAAAATCATACTGGTTTGATGAGCCAACTCTGTCACACTGGCTCAACATGGCTTGGTAAAAGAATGCAGTTTTTAATGCTCATTCCCAGGAGCAGTTACATCAATTACATCAACCCCAGTATTCAACTGGTACTTATTTGTTACACTATGTATGTGGTATATTGAAAATATTATTCCTTTCACTCAGAAATCAATCACACCCAATAGTTTTTAGATGTATATTAATCTTTACTGTAGAGGAACTGAGTATACTCAGTTCTGTGCATATGCACTTGAGACACAGGAACCAAGTTATTGCATTTTTGATGGTTACTTTCTGGAATTCTCTACATTTCATTTGATATAGTATACACATTTTATTATTACAGATCAATAGGAAAAGGTTGTAAGAATTGATTTGCTTACAATTAGCTTGTTATAGCACCAGCTTGTGAAGCAAAAATTTAACCAATGCATTGAGGATTAAATTACATAATCCACAGTCTTTTTACTGCTACTTTCTTTATTAACTTTTAGCCATGAGGGGAGGCAGTGCCCATTTAAATGTGTGGGAGGGAGGAAGATATCCTCAACCTGGAGACTTGGCAACAGAGAGAACTCTACAGAAGGCACTAGGTAATGATGTTAAATTAAGTTGTGTATGAAGTTAACAACCCAAGTTGGCCATGGAAGATTTGAACTCAGAACACAAAAACCAAAATAAGAATCCTGGTTTGACATTCTTACAGTTTAGCCAATTCAATACATTGGATTGGCATTATTTCATTCGATCTTCAAGAGATGAAAGGCAGAGCTTACCTCAGTTAGATTTGAACATATCAAGCAGTGATTCAGAACAAATACCACATGACATTTTGTCTGAAGCTCTAACAACTCTGCTGGTTCAAACCCAGTCTTTTGGGTTTTAAGTAAATTGAAATATGTCAACAGTTTTTTTTTTTTTGTTTTTTATCATCTCTCATGACAAAAATAAAAAGTCACCATCCATGTTCACAACATGCATTCAGTTGTGTAACCATCTTATTTCCTACTTATGAAATTTATATGTAAATGGCTGACTATTCCACAGTTGCATCAGGCATGTGTGTGTGTGTGTGTGTGTGTGTGTGAGAGAGAGAGAGAGAGAGAGAGATAGAGAGAATTGACCCCATTAGTAGACTGATACTAGATTTATCATCCCTGAGAGGATAACAAGAAAATTGACATTGGCTGTATTTGAACTCAGGGTACAGGAAGCCAAAATGAATAATGAAAGTCATTCTACTTTATGCTCTAATGATTCTGCAACATTTACCACCTATTCATATTAAATATGAGCATTTTGATTAAGAGTCTCATTCAAATAATTAACACCATCCCAAACAGATAAATATAAAAGGATTGACAAGGATCTTCATTGAAAAGTTTTAAAACAGGAAGATATAAAAGCAGCCATTTTCGATATGAATATTTTAATTAACAATATCATCCAAATTATTTGCTTCATATTGAAGAAGGAGTGATAAAATTTTAAATGAAAGTGTTTTATTTTAAGGATAAAACATTGGAGAAAGAAAAGAAAATTTCCAATTTTAATTTCAAATCAAATTTAAGGAATGTTTTATCATGCATGACAGAATAAAAAATATGAAAAGTTTTCTGAATAAAAAAGAAAAACATGGAAAAAAGATTTATTGAAAGATGAAACAATGAAAGGAAAAAGATATTTAAAACATTTTCTCTAAAGACAAATGAAACAATTTTAAAAAAGACATCTTGAAGATACACGAATCATTCAAATTTCAAACTAAGCATGCGTAATTTTTTCCCCAAAAATTTCATAGTAAAAAAAATTATGCTTCTTTTTAGAATGAATGTTTTGACAAGAAATATCATGAAAGTATGAATACTGTACATAGAAAACATTTTGTGCAAGAATATTATCAGCAAAAAATGAATTTCAAATATAAAAGTATCCAAAAAATAACCTTATATAATATTTTGAAAGAGGAAAATTGGAAAACGTTCTCAATTCAGAACAGTTATTAGAAACTAAGGTTTTTTGCATGTAAACAATAATTTCATAAATTTCTTTATGCCAAAAAAAAAATCACAAAAATTCAACTGACATCTCAACAAAGTCAGCAATACTCAATGTTTGCTGTGAAATTAAAGTTAGAATATTGTTTATAGAATTTAACATTTATAAATGTGTTGTATGTTGTGTGTGTGTGTGTGTTGTGTGTGTGTGTGTGTGTGTTTATATATATATATAATGTATAATACATTTATATATATATTTAGTAGTAATAATAATAATAATAATAATAATAATAATAATAATAATAATAAGAAGAAGAAGAAGAAGAAGAAGAAGAATAACAACAACAACAACAATAATAATAATAATCCATGGATGGAATTTATGAATATGTTAATGCGTTGCTATGCATGTTTCCGCAAATCACATGTTTCTGAAGATCATAGTCCGTATTGCTGGGATGATTACAGTGCAGTCCTCTGTATCCAGTCATTGGATGGATAATATTCAGGATCTACTCAATATCCATGGGTACTATGAACTGCACTGTAATCATCCCAGCAATACGGACTATGATCTTCAGAAACATGTGATTTGCGGAAACATGCATAGCAACGCATTAACATATTCATAAATTCCATCCATGGATTATTATTATTATTATTATTATTATTATTATTATTATTATTATTTTTATTATTATTATTATTTTATTGTTGTTGTTGTTATTGTTATTATTATTATTATTGGTGGGGGGGGACACAGACACACACAAATATATACATACATATATATATATATATATATATATATATATATATATATATATATATATATATACAATGGGCTTCTTTCAGTTTCCGGCTACCAAATCCACTCACAAGGCTTTGGTCAGCCTGAGGCTATAGCAGAAGATACTTGCCCAAGGTGCCACAAAAGTGTCATAAATTGCCATAAATTGTAAATGCTATTTTGTTTCAGTCACATCTTTTGTCTCTATTTTTGTCTGTTTCCTCTTTGGCTGACACAAGGGGGCAGGGTTGTCAATGGAAGGGTGTAAGAAAGAATAAGTGAGAGATAAGAGGTGACAATAAAGCAAAAATAACACTTTATTCACAAACAGACAGACAAATATAAAAGATTAACAATGCATTGTTTCAATCCTATAACAACAGGTGTATATAATTACAACATGTTAGTTGATTATGGTTGGGCAGTTTTAAATTAATTTGTTCTGACAGCTGCGTAAAACACTTATTGTCACAAGAGAGCAAAACAGTAGTAGTAGTGGTGGTGGTGGTGGTAGTAGTAGTAGAAGTAGTAGTAGTAGTAGTAGTAGTAGTAGTAGTAGTAGTAGTAGTAGTAGTAGTATTGGTGTTGGTGGTGGTGGTGGTGGTGTTCGGGGGGGGGGTTCCTTTCCACTCCAGGCACAAGCCAGAAGAAATGCTGCTTGACATTTTGTGAGACAAACTAATGAGTCTGGCAGCTCACTGCCTTATGTAATAATAACAACAATAACAACAACAACAATAATAATGATAATGATAATAGTAATAATAACAATAACAATAATAATAATAATCATAGTAATTCTTTCAAATTTTAGAAATTGCATACACATATAATATAGATACATATTTTTACTAATACACACAGATACGTTCATGCACACACATATGCATACATTTACATATGTATGCATACACACTCATATTTACATAGAAATAGATATAGAGAACCATAACACACACAATAATCAAAAGAAGAAATGATCTAAATATGACATATTTTCTGGTTAGCTTGATTAGGTTACCCCCATTCACTTAATCACTTCACAAATTGTACACGGGTGCAACCAAATGCACTAGTAAGCATTTTAAGGCATTACTCTTTTACTCCTTTACTTGTTTCAGTCATTTGACTGAGGCCATGCTGGAGCACTGCCTTTAGTCAAGCAAATTGACCCCAGGACTTATTCTTTGTAAGTCTAGTATTTATTCTATCCGTCTCTTTTGCCGAACCGCTAAGTTACGGGGATGTAAGCACACCAGCATCAGTTGCCAAGCGATGTTGGGGGGGGGGACAAACACAGACACACAAACATATACACACACATACATATATATATATACATATATACGACGGGCTTCTTTCAGTTTCCATCTACAAAATCCACTCACAAGGCTTTGGTCAGACCGAGGCTATAATAGAAGACACTTGCCCAAGGCACCATGCAGTGGGACTGAACCCAGAACCATGTTGTTGGTAAGCAAGCTACTTACCACACAGCCACTCCTGCGCCTATGCATCTGATAATAAAAAATGCGAACATCTTAAGGGTAGCCACCTATGTTTTAGCTTTATTTATTAACTGTTTGTTTGATTTTCAAAGAACAATGTTACCATTGTTTATTTTTGTCTTCTGTATTTTATTCACTATTTTCCAGAGGAGAGATTTCATCTTACCAGTTTTCTGTTATTTCATGTTATTTTCTGTGATTTTTACTTTTTTTTTCCCCCCTTCCTATTTTTGTTTATAACAATTTCTTCCTTATCACTTTATGAAGGTATGGTTCTACAAGCTGGTATTATAAGGAGATGGAAGTATTTGCTCATCTATTTGCAATACTGAGCCTAAAGATATTTCATGCATAACCTCCAGACTTTTAGCTGATGGGGATCTGGAAACTGGAGATTCTAATTCTTTTTGTTGGTTGATTTTCATTATTTTTCTTGTTTTTGCTTCACATTTTCAGTCCTTTTCAGTGTTTCACTGTGAGAAATATGGCAACAAGGTTTCCTACTCTATACCATTAATCACATAACATATGTCTCAGCACCTCCTTCTGGGTATATTTCTGTTATACCTCTGTGACATTCAGTGGGTAGAGGGAGACGAGAGGCCATCAGAATTGGCAAGTCCATTTTGATCCCTTTACCACAGGTCACCACTAGCCATGGGTCCATGTCATGTCCAATGTCTCTTATTGTAAGTATTGTGTTTCTTTGACCCGTGTTCTAAGCTACAAATATATAGTCACATGTATAGAACATAATATACATGTGAATAAATATACATATATATATATACACACACACACATATATATATGTATAATACATATACAAATATATATATGTATATATATATATTATTATATATATATATATATATATATATATATATATATATATATATCCTTTAAATTGGTTTTTGGGATTTTTTGAATATGCATATAAAAGTACCTATTCCATTATGCCAGCTACAGCCTAATGAGGCCAACTGGCAATAGCAGATTTTTAGGGTTGCACCAAGTTGTGTCAGGAGAAATGGGGAATATCGTTTATAAGGTGTATATATATGGGCAACACACACACACACACACACACTCACACATTGCATACATGTGTTTTGTATGCATACATGTTTGTGTGTGTGTGTGTGTGAGACTGAAGCTATTCATACATACATAACAACCCCTCTCTCTCTGTTTTTGCCTGTCAATCACTCACTAAAAAGACGAAATTTTAAAAATCTGTTATCTCTCTCTCTTCCTTCTCCCTCTCTTTACACCGTCACTAGAAGGGGACTTAACTCATGTTTGTATACAATGGTTGATTTCTCCACTGTGAAAATTGTTAAGTTATGGTTCAAAATCATTTTTACCACTATTTGCTGGTGCCTCGGGGGAAAATAATTTGATGATAATACAGCTATGATTGTGATGAATGTCCTCCTAAAATTTGAGCAACATGCTTGCTAATTTGTGGATGTGCATAAACTACATTCATGTACACACACATCCTGCCTTTTATATATACAGATATATATATACACACATATGTTTACACACCCATATATATATATCTGTATATGTGTATATGTGTGTGAATGTGCATGTATGTATGTTTGAATATATGTATGCATATGTATGTATGTATGTATATATATGTACGTATTTATGTGTATATATATATATATATATATATATATATATGTATGTATGTATGTGTGTGTGTGTGTGTGTGTGTGTGTGTGTGTATCACACACACACACACACACATATATATATATATATATATACACACATACATTGAAACCATTAAGAGTATATTCCTCTGTTAATCTTCTGGACTTGAAACATCTACTGAACATAGCCTCGAAAGGTTAAGAGGGCATCCCATTTACTGACTGATGACGCTTAAGTATGAACTTGTGCAATCACGTCCACCATCAATTACAGTTTATCAGGAATTTCCATTTATTTCAAGTACATGACAAGAGAGTATTTAAGTAGTTGCCAGACGGAAAATACATAGATACGAGTGTATACAACTGTGTGAGTCTGTGTGTATGTGTGTGTGTTGTGTGTGTGTGTGTGTATGTGTGTGTGTATATGGTGGTTGTCTACTTTTACAGAGTTTGACCACCTCCTGTACCTACACCTTAGCACCAACATGGCTTCTGATGTGGCTTTTTAAACCAGACAAAGTTCTGAAAAGACATCCACATAAATTGCACCTCTGATTTGGACCATATACATATATATATATATTATATATATATATATATATATATATATTATATATATATATATATATATTTATTTATTTATTTATATGTGTATATACAAAGAACCTGCACTGAAAGTCGACCCAGGCTGCATCTACAACTGCCCATAACCTGTGCAGTGAAAACACATGTAGGTCATAAAGACCATAAGAACATGTTGTATAAAATTGTAAGATAAGAGGAAATAATTTTGAGGATGAACAAATCTCCATGTTCTACATCATTATAATTATTACTAGAATATATATATGTATGTGTATATATATATATATATATATATATATATATATAATATATATATATATATATATATATTTATATACAATAAAACTTACTTGGAAATGGATGTGTGGCGTTCAATTGTATAATAATATGAATAATATATAATATATATGCATGCATACACATATATATGTACATACATTTATTTGTATATACATGCATATATGGGCACAGGACACCATGGAAGGTAAACAACATAAAATAAACATAAAATACGAAAACAACATGAAATAGGAAATACAACAAGGAACACAAACTTTTTTGCGAACAACGAAAGAAACAAACGGAAAACAAGCTCGTATTCCATGTTGTCGTATTTCGTATTACATGTTGTTTTTGTATTTTAAAAGTTTATTTAAAATTTTTTACGTTCTGTGGTGTCCTGTGCCCATATATGCATGTATATACAAATATATGTATGTACATATATATGTGTATGTATGCATATATACTTGTATATTATATATATTATAGAATATATTTTTCTTCTCTTTTTTTATTCTTTTCTTTCATTTATTTGTTTCAGTCATTTGACTGTGGCCATGCTGGAGCACCGCCTTTAGTCGAACAAATCAAGCCCAGTACTTATTCTTTGTAAGCCTAGTACTTATTCTATCGTCTCTTTTGCCGAACTGCTAAGTTATGGGGCCATGAACACACCACCATCGGTTGTCAAGCGATGGTGGGGGGGGGGGCAAACACAGACACACAAGCACACACACACACACACACACACACACACACATATATACGATGGGCTTCTTTCAGTTTCCATCTACCAAATCTACACACAAGGCTTTCGTCGGCCTGAGACTATAGTAGAAGACACTTGTGCCCAAGGTGCCACGCAATGGAATTGAACCTGGAACCATGGGGTTCATAAGCAAGCTACTCACCACACAGCCACTCCTGTGCCTATATATATTTGTAAAAAGGAAGTTTGAAAACGCCACTATATAAGATAAATTTTAATTTTCTTAGAAACTTTACATGTTTCGGTTCTTCAAAAAACGAACCTTATCAAAAATATTTTTAAAAATTAAGTGTAATAAAAAAGTTCATAATTGTTTCTTACTGGTCTCAACAGAATCTACATGGTGGTTTTTTGTGGGGAGTAAGCATAATAGCTGTCTTATGTGTTCAAATAAAATTAATGAATTGACCAGTGGCTGAAATGGCAGTAGCAACTATCTGACTGGGGAACGCAACAGGAAACCACTCCAGTATATATCCAATTTCTAGTCATGGGAGCCAGTTCCAGTAATCTACTTAACAGTGGCAGGAAGGGTATAGAACCTGCCAGGTCAAACAAAAAATGCTGGAGAAGGTTCACATATACAAGACCTGCCCAAGGGCAGACCACCACTAGGCTAGACTAGACTAGGTGGGTAAATTAAGAAAAAATGGATTTTCAACTATTTTAGAGAATTCACTTTCACAATCAGCATTTTGAGTACAAATCTCACCATTGTTATTACATGAGCAAGTTACTTTGCTTGACCTGCTAGAAGTAACAACTAATTCTCCCTCATATCATACTTACTGATTTATATGAGGAAAGACAATTAGAAATACATTTCTAGTTGTATTTTAACTGAAAATAAAAATATAAGATGGTTAATACTGAAATATATGATCATAGTATAGGACTTTGCTCATGAACTCATAACAGATGAATATAGCTTCAACATACACACACACACACACACAGACTTATATATATTTTTTGTGTGTGTGTTCATATATTCATATGAAAGTGTTTAGGTGTAGGAGTGGCTGTGTGGTAACTAGCTTGCTTACCAACCACATGGTTTCGGTTTCAGTCCCACTGTGTGGCACCTTGGGCAAGTGTCTTCTATTATAGCCTCAGACTGACTAAAGCCTTGTGAGTGGATTTGGTAGATGGAAACTGAAAGAAGCCCGTCGTATATATGTATATATATATATATGTATGTGTGTGTATTTTTTTATGTGTCTGTGTTTGTCCCCCCTAACATTGCTTGACAACCAATGCTTGTGTGTTTACGTCTCCGTAACTTAGCGGTTCAGCAAAAGTGACTGATAGAATAAGTACTAGGCTTACAAAGAATAAGACATGAGGTCGATTTACTTGACTAAAGGCAGTGCTCCAGCATGGCCACAGTCAAATGACTGAATCAAGTAAAAGAGTAAAAGTAAAAGAGTAAATACATACAAGCACACAAATAAGAATATATACATAAATACACACAAACACCACATGCATACACACACATATTCATATACATATACACACACACACACACACACACACACACATACATATACTCTTTACTCTTTTACTCTTTTACTTGTTTCAGTCATTTGACTGCGGCCATGCTGGAGCACCGCCTTTAGTCGAGCAACTCGACCCCGGGACTTATTCTTTTGTAAGCCCAGTACTTATTCTATCGGTCTCTTTTGCCGAACCGCTAAGTTACGGGGACCTTAAACACACCAGCATCGGTTGTCAAGCAATGCTAGGGGAACAAACACAGACACACAAACACACACACACATACATATATATATACACATACATATATACGACATGCTTCTTTCAGTTTCTGTCTACCAAATCCACTCACAAGGCATTGGTCGGCCCGGGGCTATAGCAGAAGACACTTGCCCAAGGTGCCACGCAGTGGGACTGAACCCGGAACCATGTGTTTGGTTAGCAAGCTACTTACCACACAGCCAAATACATATACATATATGAGAAATTAATTAAACAACAAGGGAATAAGAAATTACGTCATGAATTTACAGCTGTTTCTGCACACATTGAATTGAGTGCTCATGTATCAGTCTATCTATATATGGTATTACCATTTTGCCTATGAATTCTATACACTCATATACATAGAGATATGTTTTTAAATATCAACATATATATGCACATATATGTATGAACAAGCATGCATGCACACATGTGTGCATGAGAAACAGGAAGACGAAAATAGCAGTTCAAAGACAAGGAGGTGAAGACCACTTTAAAGATGGCTCACAGCATCCCTTGAAGTGTTTAAGTCATTGCTATCTGATACCCACCATGCTAGTCCCGCTGTTGTTGGAGATTGAAGATAATGGAAATAAATATGCCCACCACTTATGGGAAAAAATAACAAGAAAAGAGACGTACAGGAAAAGTTACATCT
This sequence comes from Octopus sinensis, assembly GCF_006345805.1. NCBI lineage: Eukaryota > Metazoa > Mollusca > Cephalopoda > Octopoda > Octopodidae > Octopus > Octopus sinensis. The sequence continues at coordinate 21,128,154 of NC_043002.1, read as the reverse complement.
CATCTCTCCAGCCACACATTTAGATGTCTTTCCTGTGATCAGAGCCGAGCATCAGTGTCTGGTGTGTGTGTGTGTGTGTGTGTGTGTGTGGTGTGTGTGTGTGTGTGTGTGTGCATGTGTGCATGTGTGTATGCATGTATGTATGTATGTATGCACGCATGTATGTATTCATATATATATGTATATATGATGTATACATATATATATCTGAAATATATATATATATATATATATATGCATATGCATTTGATATATATATATATATATCTCTGTGTGTGTGTGTATATATATCTGTGTGTGTATATGCAAGTATATGCATATGTATATATGTGTATGTATGTACATGTATATATATATATATATATATATATTATATATATATATATATATATATATATTATGTATACATATTAATATATATGTATATATATATAATATATATAATATATATATGTACCAGTGGCATGTAAAAAGCACCATTCAAACGTGATCATTACCAGCGTCACCTTACTGGCACTTGTGCTGATGACATGTGAAAAACATTCAAGCGAGGTCATTGCCAGTGTCACTAGACTGGCTTCTGTGCAGATGGCACATAGAAAACACCACTTGAGCATGGCCATTGCCAGTATCGCCTAACTGGCCCACGTGCCGCTGGCACGTAAAAGCACCCACTACACTCTTGGAGTGGTTGGTGTTAGGAAGGGCATCCAACTGTAGAAACTCTGCCAGATCAGATTGGAGCCTGGTACACCCATCTGGTTCGCCAGACATCAGTCAAATCGTCCAACCCATGCTAGCATAGAAAATGGATGTTAAACGATGATGATGATACATATATATATATATATACTCTTTACTCTTTACTCTTTTACTTGTTTCAGTCATTTGACTGCGGCCATGCTGGAGCACTGCCTTTAGTCGAGCAAATTGACCCCGGGACTTATTCTTTGTAAGCCCAGTACTTATTCTACCGGTCTCTTTTGCCGAACCGCTAAGTGACGGGGACGTAAACACACCAGCATCGGTTGTCAAGCAATGCTAGGGGGACAAACACAGACACACAAACATATACACACACACATATATGTGTACATATATACGACAGGCTTCTTTCAGGTTCCGTCTATCAAATCTACTCACAAGGCATTGGTCGACCCGGGGCTATAGCAGAAGACGCAGTGGGATTGAACCCGGAACCATGTGGTTGGTTAACAAGCTACTTACCACACAGCCACTCCTGCGCCTATATATATATATATATACATATGTATATGTATATACACCGTGTATGTACACATACACACACACTCATATGCACTCTCACACACACACACATACACACACACACACAACACACACACACTCACATGAAGAAATGATCATAATAGTGTACAGTGAAATATATTAATAATGATAGAATAATTAACTTCAGATAATGGAGATATTTTTCCTTCCTTTGTATGTGTACACACACACACACAACACACACACACACACACACACACACACACACACTACACACACACACGCACACACACTCACACATATACAGACACACACACACAGATATATATGTCAGAATTTTCCCAAGGAAACGAGATAAAATACCGCTTAAATCTTTTTATCTTGTGTTTTTACTTTTTTTTTTGTCCATATGTGTGTTGGTCATTGTCAAGCATAAGAAACACTGTTTAGTGCTAGAGAACAACACACACACACAAAAATGATAAAAGGACTCAGTATTTCCTGAGGACAATCCATACTTCATATCTGTATACAGTATTAAAGAAAACACACCTTCATTGTTCTGACTATTTATTAGACACACGGCCAAACACAGAGGGGACAATACAATGTAGAACTTTTACTTTTCGAAAGAGAGAAAGAAAACAAAAAAAAAAACATGATGGAAAGGGATCGAAAGTGTTTGGGACATGTAAACAGCAAAATAAGGGGGAGTAAAAATGCAAAACAGATTAGGTTTATCCGTGGAAAGAAAAGCCTACGAAAAAGACCATGGTAACCTCAGGCTCGTAAAGAAACACATGAGAGCAAATCTCTCTATCTCTCTCTCTCTCTCTCTTTCTCTTTTAGATTTACAGGATTATGCTCAAAGGGGTTTCATCATTCGCTCGTACCATCTTTGCTACATTCACCCACCTTTTATTGAAATCTATCATTATGTATTCATATGCAATCACGTACATAAGTTTGTATGTGTGTGTGTGTGTGTGCATGGCCTAGTTGTTAGGGTGTTGGACACATGATTGCGAGATTGTGTTGGACTCATGACTGCTCTGCAATCACTTTGACATCTGATGCATGGCACACAGTGCAGACAACATCGATTTGATGGAGAGAATGAGCTTATGAGCAGCACAAACATTTGATCAATATAGACAGCTCATTTGTGCAGGTTGTTTGGCGAACTTCATAATTGTTGAAGGAGAGTCCACCATATATTATCATCATCATCATTGTTTTACATCCGCTTTCCATGCTGGCATGGGCTGGATGGTTTAACTGAGGACTGGTGAGCCAGAAGCTGCACCAGGCTCAATCTGACCAGGCAGAGAGGAGAGGGAGGGAGAGAGAGGGAGTGAGAGAGGTATACATACATACATACATACATACATACATACATACATACATACATACATACATACATACATACATGTGTGTATGTATAAGTGTTAGTTGATGTCAAAATTATAGACAATTGCATGTAATAAAGCACAAAGAAATAATAAATAAAAATGAGTAAGTTCAAAAGAACTTACTCCTTTATAAAACCAAGTAAAGCTAACAACCTTATATTTATATATGTATGTATGTATATATATATGTGTGTATGTATATATATGTATGTATGTATATATGTATGTAGATATGTGTGTGTATGTGTGTGTGTGCATTAGGCTGGTGCATAATTATTGCAGCTTTTTTTCAATAAACTTCATTCAACAAAAACAATAACATTTAACAAAAACATTTTTAAATGATTATTCCGATCAGCTGCCAAGTAAATGGAAAGCAGTAATTGAAGTAGATGGTGAATATGCTTGGGAACAATCATTTTAAAATGTTTTTATTGTTTTTGTTGAATAAAATTTATTGAAACAAAGGCTGCAATAATAATGCACCAACCTGATATATATAGTATTACCAGTTCCAGTAATACCAGTTCCAGTAATAAACCCAATTGTAGCCTCTTAAACCCAGCAAGAACTGAAATAACTTTAGTAGCTTATAAAATATGAAGGAATATTTTTATCAGAATTAGAGAGACTATTAAACTACAACAATGGGCAAATAGCAACACAGTCATAGATTGTTTAGGAATTTAAAGGATAAGCATAGAACTAGATTTGTAGATTTTTAGCCTTTGATACTGAGATCATTGTTGAATATGCTGATTGAGTTCACAAAAAGATATACCAATATTGACTACATAACTCTGGACTTCTATTTAGCAAAGGCTCTACATGGGTTAGAAAATCTGATAAGGATGAACTGTTTGAAATATAAATGCTATCAATGCTATCAATGAGACTGCAGACATCAATGATCTCGTAGCTCTCCATATATTGGATACCTTGAGATCTAAGCATGATGGTGGTTTGGGCATATCTCATAACTGTGATGGACATACACTCAATAAATTTAAGTAAAAATTCATATACACCTTTAGTCAATTATGCCTCAGAATTACTGTATCTATTAATTTGTCCAAATTTGATTTCTTAGATGTTTCCCTAGACTCAAATGATACTCTTATAAACTCTGCCATAAATCGAATGAGAAGCTCACTTCTTCAAAGAAAATATTTAAAAACGCAGTCCCCTACTATAATGATGCTCTAGCTAAGAGCAACTGCAAAGACAAGATATCATATAACTCTTCAGTTAAAAATATGAAGCCCCAAAATAGGTAAACAATATAGTTCATCCAGTCCCTGTCTCCTTAAATTTTAAAACTAATATAGGCAAGAAATTCCTGGGATTATTATATAAGCATTTTCCAGCAAACCACAAATACAGGAAAATTTTTAATAAGACATAAATTTTATTTTTTACTTGTTTCAAACACAGACACAAAGACACACACACATAGATATAGATATATACATACATATATATGATAGGCTTCTTTTAGTTTCTGTGTACTAAATCTACTCACAAGACTTTGGTTGGCTAAAAGGCTAGTGTAGAAGACACTTGTCCAAGGTACCACACAGTGGGATTAAACCCCAAACCATGTGGTTAGGAAGCAAGTTTTTACCACATTACCATGCCGGCACCTTGATAATAATTTCATTTGGTTGTTGCCCCTATATGAAGGACATATCACTTGTAAGTCACACCAAGAGCCCACTCCCTGGTGTCACTGTCAAGACAACAAAACTTGCCCATTTATCAGGCTTGTTGTTTACAAAGCTGAAGTTAACAGCAGTGTTCCAAGAAAACGTAATTGAGAAGAAAAATTATGTCAATGCAAACCACCAGCTTTCTTTCCACGACAGTGATAAAAATACAGCCACTAAGTTAGGTAGCTGAGTATGAAGAGCTGATGATCAAACAGCACACCACATACAACCAAGTGAAGAATTGTGGAGAAATCTATGCCATATTTTAATGGGTCAAAGGGTCAAATAGATGCAAGTTATGCGTAGCTGAAAATTACAAATTCTTTTGAGGGGCAAGAATTCCACCACACTATTTAATTCCAGATCTGAAATTTTTAGGAAATGCAGAGACATTTTGTTGAACTAGAGGACACCACCCACTCCAAATTGAATAACTATCTCACAAACTTTGGCCTCCACTCTGTTTTATTATTCTACAATGGGTAGATTAATTATTATTTCTACAGACAAAGGGGTCAAAGATCTTCATTTTTTTATTTTTCTTTCTTCTTGTTCCACTTTTTGCATTAACCTTTTTCACAATTTGCTTCTCATTTTTCTTTTTTTTCGAGTTTTCTCATAAAACAACATCCTGGTTCTTAAATACATCTAACAATATGCACAGAGCCTGAACCATTGCTTAAAGATAAATGGCATGGTATATAAATCTGTTGAATTACATAAATTGTGTGTGTGTGTACATGTGTGTGTGTTAGCCATTCTTCATCCATTAATATTCTCTACATCCATGTTTCAGTGGCCACCCCATCCCTATCTCAGACCAGCATGGAAATAAATAGTGGTCATTCTCACTCTCTCTTCTAAAAATATGAGTAGCAATGTAACTCCTCTACAAGAACCTGTCCTACTCCAATCACTGTCCTCATACATTAAATCTATCTAATATAAGGATGCACTCCCCCACATATTCCTCATATTTTATAGATCTGCAAGCTGCATGGCGATCTCAGTAGTGCTGGTGCTATGGAAAAAAAAAAGCATCCAATACACACTGTAAAGTGGTTGGTGTTAGGAAGGTTATCCAGCGATAGAAATCATGTCAAAACAAACACTAGAGAATGAGGCAATCCTTGGACTCATCAGATCCTTGTGAAACCATCGAAACTATGCCAGTAGGGAACATGAATGTTAAGTGATGATATGACAGTGATGATGTTGATGATATATATATATCTATACATGGCTGAAGTTGTCTGTGTGTGTATGTGTGGCAGGTTTAGTAGCCTTCAACTAACACTATCTTCTTTGAGACCCTGCAGTGCAAGTTGACCAAAATTGAGAGTATGATAAAAGAAGGCTTGCTCTTCATTCTGTAGAAGAAAGAATTAAAATCGGACCATGTTAAGACTAAAAATTATTTACATAAAAAAGGTGCTTTTTTTCTATGAAAATCCCTATTTTTTACGATTTTTTGACTGCTGTGTCACCATTTTTCGGTGTATTTCAACCAGAAAAATGTTCACTAAAAGAGAATAACAAGCTACATAACGCAAAATTTTTACTTTTCAAAAAAGATTGAAACTATGTCAAAACTTTGTTAATGCGACATCAAAGTCTGCCGTTTTAAGCGCAACTAAAAAACAAACCCGAGCAACACCAGGCTATACTGCTAGTATATATATATAGCTGTAAGACCTTATTTATATGTGAGGTATACTTGCCATCTCAATATGGCTAACCACTAAGGGTGGGTGTTACTGTAGCTTGTAGCCCCAGGAGAACATCATCTCCGGCTAGCTTTAGTGGTTAGTCATATTGAGATGGCAAGTATACCTCACATTGTCGTGCAGTTACTGTTTATACCTCGTTCAGAGATTTATTATTGTTTCTATTTATAAATGTTCTAAAATCTTCTCAGCCTTGATTTTTTAATCTCATTCTGTAAAAAAATTTTATATATATATATATATACACACAAACACATACACACACACACACACACACACACACGAAAGTAAATATTTACCAGGACTTCATCTCCCTTCTGTCAACATTGGATTTTAGCTATCTGGTCCAGTTTGCACACTTATTGCCTGCATCTATCATATGCCTCATTTCTTAATGTACTCTTAGATGTGTGTGTGTGTGTGTGCATACATGTATGTGACTCTATGTGTGTGTGTGTGCATGCATACATGTGTTTGTAGAAACGTATATATATATAGATATATAAAGATACATATATATGTATGTGTGAGTGTGTGAGTATGAGTTGAGTGTGTGTATGTATGTTTTTGTCTACATGGCTTGATATTGCATACTAATTTTAAACAAATATCACTGCAATCTTCCATGAAGAAATGTTTGAAGGATTAGAATAATATCCATTTTGCTTTGAAACAGATGAAGATTAGTAACAGAAAGAGCATTCAGCCATTGATGATATATTACAATAAATTTTGCAAGCATGTTGTTGGTAGTGTTGGTGGTTGAAGTCAATTGGACAGGCTACTTTTGTTTTTGGGTGGCAAACTTAGTTTGTTAACCATCTGGCCCTCAGAGGCATTTCACAGAGTCCACTCTATTGCTAATATTATAATAATAAGGAAATTATTGTATACAGTGCTCAGGTGCACCACAACTCGTCAAAAGTGCATGTAAAGCATATGCATTAATATACAAATGTCTGGAAAGCGAACAGTGTATGAGTCAGATACATGCTTGTGTGTGTATGGAGGAGAGAAAATCAGGTGTAGTGTTGGCGAATCTGAGGAAGCATGAAAGTTTTGAAGGATGTAGTGCTCCGATAACTAACAACTGATGCCGGCAGTCTGTTCCATGCTTCAGCAACTCTCAGCGTGAAAAAATGTTTCCGAAAGTCATGGGAGCTGTGCTGTTTTCTGACTTTGTAAACATGTCCACGGGTGTTAGATGGGTGGAGTTTGAAAAGGCCAAATCTCCACTTAAAGAATAATAAAGCCCTTCCTCCACAAATCAAGGAGGCCTTGAAAGAACAAACCATGCATATTGCTCTTCCTCCTTCAATCAACAGAGACACTGTTGGTAAAGGCAGACCTGGGTAAGATTGTTTGAGGAAAGCTAACAGTTGCCTATTCAAGTGAGTCTCTCACTTGCCAAAGGGCCAATACAGCTTGACATCATTAAAAAAACTGCAAACACTAGGCAAGTCAATGGGAACATGTATAATGCAACAAACAACAAAAGTTAAATGGAAATATATACATTAGATATGATAACACTAAATTACCCACAGCTATTCTTCAAAATAGAATTTTAGAATAATTTGATAATTAAACAATTCTATTTCCCTACACCTGAACATTCTACAGATATGTCTATCCTTAATGTAATTCTCAACCAAAATCAATATGACAGTGTCAAAAACTCAACCTTTGGATTAAGAATACAGGTATAATCCATCTGAAGGGCTTCCACAGTTTCTGTCCCATTTCTGTCCAGATTCTCGGCACCCAATTTCCCTTGTAAGGTTTAGGGCAATTTGAAACTATGATAACAGACACTCAAACATGGGGTCATGCAGTGGGATTAAATCTGAGAGTTTTATGGCTACAAAGTAAACAAGCATATCGGAAACATTTTTTCACGCTCAGAGTTGCTGAAGCATGGAACAAACTGCCTGCGTCAGTTGTTGACTGCCATGGCACTGCATCCTTTAAGGCCCTCATGCTTTCCGAAATCCGACGAAACTACACCTGATTATACATACACTTTAGATGAGTTGTCGTGCACCTGAGCACTGTACACAATGTTTTTTATTATTATTATTATATTGGGTTTTCAGTTACCATTTATCTTAACCCACTTCAATGTTATTTAGCTCGTTAGCCTTCAGATTACTCTGTCAGAGGTAATGCTTATTAATGCTTATTGTTTTGAATTAATAATGCATTACCTCATGGCTTTGAGATTTCAATGATATGATTGTTTATTTTTAGAATTACATTGTAAGAGTAGGCGTGATTGGCTGGAGCTGGACCTGGCCAGTTTGAACATAAAACAGGAAAAATATTTGGGCCAGATATAGCTGATTTAAATTATCACAAAAAAATATTTTTATTGTAGTGTTTATGAGTTTTTTAGTTTTTTATTTATTATTTTCAAAATTTGAACAAATATTACCTTTTTCCAGACATATTAAATGTGAGTACCGAGAAAAAAAGTGAGCAAATTTATCTCACAACCTACTAAACTAATCTTGTACATATACGTTTTTTTGTTTTTGTCATAGTATTTTTTAAACACAATATTTCCCTAAAGAGATCAGAACAAAAAAATAAACAAAACATGTGCAGAGTTGTCTCCCCTCCTTACCAAAAAACTCCCTGAAAATTATATGAGACTTTGAATACTATCGTGTTTTTTTGTCACATTATAATGTATTTTAAATTACCTTTTCACATATTTATACATTAAACATATTAAAGCCGAACTCACCTGCCATAGCCTGGTAGATATTCTGTCCAAGAGATGATTTATTTCTCATAAATGTAATACAACAGAAGACACCATAGAAGTAAGCGCTGGTGTTATTATGGACTCACAAATGGGTGGTGAGAAGCAAATACGTATATATATATATACACACTAAAACAAGTCAGCACGGAACTGATTTCAAAAGAACTTAGGTTTGGGTTTGTTTATCACATGATGTATAAATCCTCCAGCTGACATTTAAAACCTATCAGAAAAAGTGACAATTTTAGCAACAGCATAATTCTTGCCAAATGTCTGCCGATTGCTTCCTGGTCACCCTCACCCCTCCCCCCGACACCTTCACATTCCCCCATTCCCCCTCTACCAGAGAAAGAATAAATAAATAAATAAATGAATAGATAAGAAAGAGAGGCAAGTGTGGGAGTGGCAAACTAACAAGGGCGACGTGTGGTTATGTAATGATTTGTTATCCATGCGCCTAGGACATTTTACAAGCACGTACATATGCACACACACACACATATATACATGTATGTATATGTATGTATATATATATATATATATATATATATATATATATATATATATATATATATATGTATATGTATATATATATATGTGTATGTATATATGTATGTATATATATTTATATACATACATATATATATATATATACATATATATATTAATAAAATTTATTATATATTCTTCTATACACAATCACCCCCCCCCCCCTGTATATATATCTATACATTTATATATATATATATATATATATATATATATATATATTATATATATATATATATATATATAATATATACATATATATACTTACATACATACATAAATACATACATACATACATATATATATATATATATATATATATATATATATATACACAGACATCTATATATAGATATACATACACAGATACACACATATATATATTATACATGCATACACAAATACGTATTTACATTGTGTGTACGCGCGCGTGTGTGTGTGTGTGTGTGTATCAAAATTCATATACATTATGTTTTACTTGATCATTTGTTCCTGGGCTTTGTATAACAAAATCTCTTTCTTTCTCTCTCCTGCTCCCCTCCTCTCTCACACACACTTTCTCTCTCCCTCTAAATACACACACACACATATATAATGTGTGTATGTGTGAGTGCATGTATACATAGAGAGAGAGAGAGAGAGAGAGAGATATTAACAAACATACATACAGACACCTAAACACAAACACGCATACAGTTATATATATAATATATATATATATATATATATATATATATATATATATGTACACACACACTCAATCATACACAATTATATTCATTTTTACTTTGACATTACTTTATAAATAACATATGTTCTTTGTTATCAAAGTCTTTTATTGTCCATTTTACAAGCCATTCACCAATACTCTCCTTCACTGTATTTTACTGATATAACAACAGCTATTTTTGTTTATCAAAGTGTTTTGCTCTACATTTTACAAGTCAGTCATTGATAGTCTGTTTTAGTGTTAAAAGGTGGTGAGCTGACAGAATCGTTAGCATGTCAGGCAAAGTGCTTAGTATGTATTTTGTCTGTCTCTATGTTCTGAGTTCAAATTCTGCTGAGGTTGACTTTACCTTTTATCCTTTCAGGGTTGATAAAATAAATGCCAGTCATATACTTGGGTTGAGGTAATCAACTAGCTCCCCTCCCGCTAAATTTCAAGCATTGCCATTGTCATCATCATCATCATCGTTTTGGTCCTCATCATTACCAGCATTATCATTGTTGTTGTTGGTCACCTCAAGTGCCTGAGGATAACTCTCAGAAGCACTAGAGCTGTGGAAGGGAGACGAATCATCTCATCCATTGTAGCCCCAAGTTAGCGGATATAGCGTTCCACCAATCAGGGCTGGACATCTCAGCCAGGGATGTTCTGCAGATTCCACCTCCTCGTTACAGAGTCTGCATTGATCTGAGTCGCTGCATCCTGCCATCTTTTGACACCGCCTGAGTGCCGGATGATGACCACTATGGAAGCGTATCATGTCTGTGAAGTCTGCCTTCAAGAGGGCTGCTTTGGTTCTTTCATCCGGCTTCTTCCTTCAGACTTCCTTCAGACGGGGGAGTTGAATTGGCGTTGGCTGGAATGTTCAAAGAATAACCACCGCCTGACGAATGGCTGTATCGATGGCAGCATCCAGTTGTGGCAGTGCCAAGCCACGTTTCACTTGCATATCTGCGAGTTCACTGCCATGGAGACTGCAATGGCCCAGCACCCAGATCACCATCAAAATCTTGCCAGCTGCTACTAGGGCTGCTGTTTGTTGCAATTCTCTAATTGTCGGGTCTGGGGGGAGCACATTGTCTACCTCTTCAACCATGTTGTTGTTGTTGTCACCGTAATCATCTTCATCATCATCATCATAATTGTCATTGTTATCCTCATTTAACATTCACTTTTCTATGCTTGCTTGTGTCAGACAGAATTCATTGAAATGGATTTTCTTCAACCAGATGCCCTCCATGTCACCAATCTTCACTTGTTTCTGAGCAAATATTTCCCCATGACCAAATATACTTTCCACTGAAGACTGAAAACAAACTCCATCACTTCTATGGCAGTGAGACTTGTGTATAACCATCACATCGCATCACCTCAATCGTCACAGCAACCATCACATCACATCCATCATCACATTACACCACATCAGTCACATCAAGACAAGGGAACACACATACACACACAAATACAAACAAGCACATACACACACACTTACATACACATACACGTGTGTGCACACACATACACATACATATATGATAGGCTTTTTTCAGTTTCTATCAACCAAATCTACTCACAAGACCTTTGTCTGTGTACCTCTGATAAAAAAATATATATTAATTACAAAATATAAATGAATCCACTTATTTGTTTTGATGATAGATATTCCTGTGAGTCAATCAACAGAACTGTGTACTAATTACGTGACAATATGGGTGAATGCTCCACAGACAATTGAGAGAATATAAATATTTTGAATGAATGAATGAACATGTGACAGTTTAATAGTGGGGGTAGGCTTGTTCAGGGACACTTTCAGCTTAAAAGACATAGTTAAGTGGGGAGTAACGTTCTTAATGTCACTACATTAAGTATTGTGATCCCCCACTTAACAATATGTTTTTCAAGCAGAATGTGCCCCAGGGTAATTCCTTATCTTATCTCCAAAGTTACAAATAAATATGAATGAGTAGCCATGACTAGGTGTTTAATAAATATATATGTAGTGTCATTGCAAAATTAGATTCCACAGATAAACCAGAGATCTTTCAGTAGATAACTTTCAACAAGGGCCAAATCATAGAATTACGTATATTTCTCAACCAACACAATGGAATGCCTGGATTTGATTTACTCCCAATAGCTTCCAAGAGGTTGTCTGATTTGATATTTTATCTCCTTAGTCATTTTACTACTACTTCATATGTTATATTAGATATTACTGAAGAATAAGTGATATAATAAATGGAATTTTGGAACTAAGCACTTGTTACTTGAATCTCGAATGAAATAGTAACCTTGTTTATATCCAGCTGTTGGATAACTTCACTCACAGCTACTTTTTGCTATCAAATGTTGAATCTGTGACAAATGTTTAAAGATCACAATTGCAGCGTGGAAGGTGTTTATAAGCCATTTAAGAAACACACAAAACCGTTAGATTCACTTCAACATTTAAATTTAATTTGTCAAAAGATTTTTGTCTCTTTGAGACCACAACCTGTTCACTGACAAAACTTTGTGGTCTCAAAGCGACAAAAATATTTTGACAAATTAAATTTAAATGTTGAAGTGAATCTAATGGTTTTGTGTGTTTCTTAAATGGCTTATAAACACCTTTCACGCTGCAATTGTTTTCGTTCCAGCACACGATCTCAGATCAAGTCACTTGCTATGCAAGTACATCTTCGTAATGTTTAAAGATCGAAATTGATTAAGTCGAATTAACTGTATTGTGAGGATGTTGATAGGTCGCCCTTTCAACAATGTTCTAAACATAGTAGTCCACGGGGCTTAAATCTGGCAAGTTTGGATGCTATAGATTTGATGTTACATGATCACAAACATTGTCTAGCATCCAATCTTGGGCTATGTAGGCTTTGTGAGAAGGTACTGAGTTTTGTTAAAACGCATCCTTCCTCTGCATAAGTCCAGGGCTTAAAAACTGTCTCCAACACCTCAATGTATCCAGCAGCAATATTTCTAAGGTCCTGTGGAAAGATGTGAGTTGGTATGACATGACCATTGTTACTCATCACTCCTAAGACCATTACAATTGCCAGAAACTTACAAGGGGAGGCTGAAAAGTCCCTGGATTTGAGTAAAAGAAAATAAAGGAGAATCAATTAATTGTGATTTTATTCAACATATTCCCCTCTCAGAGTCAAACACTTATTGCAGTGGTCCTTTAGTTTTTCTAAGCTTTATAAAAGAACTTAGCTTTTCACAATATCCTTAAAGCAAAGAAATTTTCAGAACTCTTTCATTGGGAGCATCAGAAGGATCAGAATCATCTGTCATTTTCCTCATTAGGCTTTTGGTCTTAGTTGAGATTTTTCTTATAAAGATGAACCAAAGCATGTCCTGTTCATGAAATTTTAGGTGCAGGAGTGGCTGCGTGGTAAGTAGCTTGCTTACCAACCACATAGTTCCAGGTTCATTCCCACTGCGTGGCACCTTGGGCAAGTGTCTTCTACCATAACCTTAGGCTGACCAAAGCCTTGGGAGTGGATTTGGTAGACAGAAACTGAAAGAAGCCCGTCGTATATATGTACATATATATGTATGTGTGTGTATATGTTTGTGTGTCTGTGACTGTCCCCACCAACATCACTTGACAACCGATGGTGGTGTATTTACGCCCCCGTAACTTAGCAGTTTGGTAAAAGAGACCAATAGAATAAGTACTAGGCTTCCAAAGAATAAGTCCTGGGGTCGATTTGCTCGACTAAAGGCAGTGCTCCAGCATGGCCGCAGCCAACTGACTGAAACAAGTAAAAGAGTAAGTAACCACCTGACATAGATCAGATGAGTTTATGTTTTTGCAGACATAAATTGACCCCTCCTCAGCTTATATGACTTTTATTCTTTATGCTGATGACAACTTGGGAAGATTTCTCTTGTCACTTTTTTAAATTGCCTTTTTTTCTTTAACATCTATTCTTCCATGTTAGCATAGGTTTGAGGAATTGTTTTACAGCCAGGTACTCTTCCTGTCACTAACCCTTACCAGTTTTCCAAGTAATACTTTTTTTTTTCACTAGTCTTTCAAAGCATAGAGCTACAAGAAAATTTGATTACAGGAAATGGCAACATAACATCACCATGTTTTATGCAAATCTTTTCATCGATGCAAAATGTAAATATTTGCATGCATGTACACACACAAGTATACACACACATATATATACATATATATAATCAAAATAAGCAACAAGTATATCCAAGGTAGAGTAGTACAATTGTTTCATGCTACTTCATTTTATTAAACACTTAATAAAATGAAGTAGCATGAAACAATTGTACTACTCCACCTCGGATATACTTGTTGCTTATTTTGATTATAATCACCCCATTTGATTTATATCGATAATACCAAACAAAATTTTGGTGCCTTTGAATTAAGTACCATATTCATCTGAATCTAAATTTTGCTGATCTTATATATATATATAAATATCATTATCATCATCATTTCCTCTCACTGTTAGGAGGCACATGCACTTACACACACACATATACACACACAACGATAACTTCTGTCTACCAAATTCAATCACAAGGCTTCAGTTAGCCTGAGGCTACAGCAGATGCTTGCCCAAGGTACCATGCAGTAGGACTGAACCTGAAATTATGTGGCTAGGAAGCAAGCTTCCTAACCATAAAGCCATGCCTACAAACACACACATGCACACACACACCACACACACACACACACACACAAAGGGACGATTAAAAAGCACAGTGACAAAAAACAAGACAGGATATTTCAACACTTAGAAAAATCGAAAGATTTAATTGCTGTGGTGTTTTGGGACATGTGTAGAACGGGCTTCCATACAGTTTCCAGCCACCAATTTCATTCACATGTGTATTGGTCAACCTGCGGCTACAGTAAAAAACTCTGTCATGCAGTGAGATAGAACACAAGATACAGTGATATCTGTACAGTTCTATATTTAAGATATGAGAAATTATGTACATTATTTATATTATTTATATTTGACATCAGGTGTCTTGGGAAAATTTCGAACCTATGGGCATTTGGCATAGTGGTTAAGAGTACGGGCTACTAACCCCAAGATTCCGAGTTCGATTCCAGGCAGTGACCTGAATAATAATAATTATAATAATAATTACAACATCGAAAAATACCTTAGGAATGAGAACCCAGGTTTGAAATTTCCTCAAGACACCTGAAGAAGGCTGGAGGGTATATCAGCCGAAACGTTGTGTTAACAACAAAGATGAGGACAAATATCCGTCAAACGTAAATAATGTAAATAAAGCCATATCTGTGTCTAATTAATGAATGTTATTTCATTAAACCAAAATATTCTCATAATCATTTTAAAATCTGCAGGTAGCAGTAAAAATAAGCCGTGCTGAGGAGATTTAATAAAACTGAAATATGTCACATGCTATCATCAAACTTTCCTTAGATCATTATCACTCTCTATTACATATTCCCATTTAATTTTTAATGCTGTCCAGGTCGTCTTTGCCTTTCATCCTTTCAGGGTTGATAAAATAAGTACCAGTTCAACATTGAGGTCGATTTAATCAGCTTACTCTCTCCCCAGAAATTGCTGACTATGTACCAAAATTTGAAACCAATTTTTGAATCAGTTTTAATTTCATAGTTGCCTCCCTTAGCATCAACAAGAATTATCATTAACACTAGTGATTTTTCTTGCCTTACAGCTAAAATTTTAATTGCTTATTTTTCTTTTATAACTCTACATTAAACATGCTAGCTCTGCTTTCTGAAATAGTAATGACTTCTATCTAGCTGTTTAGTGATAAATAAAACCTACCATGGCCTATTTTACAGCTGGGTAGTTTCAAAAAATGACTGGTATCCAGCTATGAAAACAGTTTATCAGAAGGAAACAGGAAGGCAGGCTTGAAAAATCAATGAGAAAAATACACAAATCTCAGTAATTTACAGATTAATTCATGAACAAGTGAAGCTAGATATGATGTTCATCCACCCAGTCTGTTCTGTTACATAAATGAATTTTTTTTTAATAAATATTCATAAATTTATAGGAGCAGGCATAGTTGTATGGTAAGAAGCTTGCTTCCCAACCACATGGTTCTGGGTTCAGTCCCACTGCATGGCACCTTGGGCAAATGTCTTCTACTATAGCCTCAGACCAACAAAAGCCTTGTGAGTGGATTTGGTAGATGGAAACTGAAAGAAGCCCATCGTATATACATATATATATTTGTGTGTGTGTGTCTGTGTTTGACCCCTCACAACAGATACTTGACGACAGATACTGGTGTGGTTATGTCCCCGTAACTTAACATTTCAGCAAAAGAAATTGATAGAATAAGTTCTAGGCTTACAAAGAATAAGCCCTGGGGGTTGATCTGTTTGACTAAGGGCGATGCTCCAGCATGGCCACAGTCAAATGACTGAAACAAATAAAAGAATAAATAGTTAAGGAATGGATTTTTTCTATACATCTTGTCAGTATATGGTTGATAAATCTTTTGTTCCACTAACTATTGTAACCATTTATATCTGACATATTCTGTGCTTCTATATACCTATGTGTGTCTCGGGCCTCTGAAAGAAACTTAGCAAGACAGAACTAAATCACTTTCAGGTCTTTTCAAAATTTGTAGTTCTGAATACATTTTTTGCTTTAGTCAGAAGTGACCCGACAGATAATCACAGGCCCAACCTTGGTGCTCCATGCCCCAAATTTATGCTTAAGCTGAGTCCTTTTCTTGTCAGCCTGGTGTATGTGTGGATATATTTTTCCCTATAGATCATCATCATCATCATCACCATTTAGCTTCCGCTTTCCATGCTAGCATGGGTTGGACGGTTCAACTGGGGTCTGTGAAGCCAGAAGGCTGCATCAGGCCCAGTCTGATCTGGCAGTGTATCTATGGCTGGATGCCCTTCCCAACGCCAACCACTCCGTGAGTGTAGTGAGTGCTTTTTACGTGCCACCCGCACAGGTGCCAGATGGAGCTGGCAAACGGCCATGAACGGATGGTGCTTTTACGCGCCATCGGCACAGGGGCCAGGTGAGGCTGGCAATGGACACGAACGGATGGTGCTTTTACGTGCCACCGGCACGGGGGCCAGGCGAGGCTGGCAACGGACATGAGCGGATAGTGCTTTTTATACTTTGTATTACTAACTGATAAAGCTGCTAATTACCACAACCACTAATGTATGATGCTATGTAACTATTGAGCATGAATATATTTAGTTACACATTTGTGGTCAATATTTAAATGTATCTTGTATTACTAATTATTTTATAGTCACCGATATCACTAATATTACACTAGCTGACCACATGCTGTCAATAATGACGGCTAATTGTAGTAATTTATATATACGGTACAAAATAAAGTAAATAATAATCAACCATACAAACACACACACACACACACACACACACTCTCAAAACTCACACATGTGCACACGCACACACACACATTAGGGAGAATTATTTCTCTTAAAAGAAGGCAGCAAGCTTGTGGAATCATTAGTATGCCAGACAAAATGTTTAGCAGCATTTGTTCAGGCCTCTCATTCTGAGTTCAAATCCTACCAAAGTCAGTCTTGCCTTTTATCATAACTGGGTTAAAGAAATAACAGAAATAACAGCCTATAATCAACTACATAATAATGAAAAATATGATATAAAATTTTAAAAGCCATTTTGAAATAATTCTTGAAATGGTTTTGCATAACACAGGCTGGCCTGAAGTTAAACAACATGGCATGGTTGACCTGGGGCTAATCAACCATAACA
>NC_043002.1:21051877-21110125 GCF_006345805.1 Octopus sinensis | reverse complement strand
CGTTTGACAAACCGATATTGGTGTGTTTACATCCCTGTAACTTAGCGGTTCGGCAAAAGCAAACCGATAGGATAAGTACTAAGTTTACAAAGAATAAGTCCTGGGGCCGATTTGTTCGACTAAAGGCAGTGCTCCAGCATGGCCGCAGTCAAATGACAGAAACAAGTAAAAGAATAAAAGGATATGTTTGTGCAGGAGTGTATATGTATAAAACTGTACACATACATTCATACATATATATGTGTATGTATATAGGTGTGTATACTGAAATGTGTGAAGAGTATGTGTTCATACAAGTTAGCTCAAACAACTTTTATAATGAAAATAACTGTGTGCGTGTATGAGCATGTGCTTATAATGCATGTGGGTGTTTTATGTATGGAAGTCAGGGTATGTACATTTATAATATACATATTATACATATATACATATATATCTATATACATATATATGTATATATATGTTATATATATATATATATATATATATGTATATATATAATATGCATATATATATACATATATATATAATATATATATATATATATATATATATATATATATAATATATATATATATATATCAATGTGTGTGTATGTGGTTTGTTTTGGTTATGTGAAAGTGTATAACCACTTGTACTTAAGTGCATGAGTGAGAAAGAGAGAGAGATAGAGAGAGAAAGAGGGACAGAAAGAAAGAAAAAACGAGAGTGGGGACTGACAACATGAAGATTAGATGTGCCCTTACAGATGGCACATAATCTAAAAAGTGGCAGGGGCAGGTGTAGCAGAGGTTTTACAAGAATCCCTAGAAAGAATGTTGGGGAACAGAGGGACATAGGAATGGCAGATATTTTTGTAAAGGTGGAATGTCAAGATGAATGAAGGAAGGAATGGATGAGGTGGAATCGGGTGTGGGAGGTATTTATAAATGGGTGACCCTGACACCTAAAAGCTATATATATTTACAAACACACACAAATATATATAGCGCAGTAGGCAATGTGTCAGTCTCATGTGTGTATATATATATATATATATATTCATATCATCATCATCGTTTAACATCCGTTTTCCATGCTAGCAAGGGT
Organism: Octopus sinensis; assembly: GCF_006345805.1. Lineage (NCBI taxonomy): Eukaryota > Metazoa > Mollusca > Cephalopoda > Octopoda > Octopodidae > Octopus > Octopus sinensis. The sequence continues at coordinate 21,109,036 of NC_043002.1, read as the reverse complement.
TGGACGGTTCAACTGGGGTCTGGGAAGCCAGGAGGCTCCACTAGGCTCCAGTCTGATCTATATATATACATATATATATAAGTAAAATTGAAATCAAATTTATTGACATGGCCGATGACAGCACTACTTGACTAGCATCCGTGCTAGTGGAACATTAAGAGCACCATCCGAGTGTGACACTGCCAGGGCTGCTGACTGGCTGCTGTGCCAGTGGCATGTAGAAAGCACCGTTCAAGTGTGATTGTTACCAGCATCACTGTGGCATGTGAAAAACAACATTCAAGTGAGGTGGTTTCCAGTGCCGCTGGACTGGCTCCTATGCAGGTGGCATGTAAAAAACACCATTCGTTGTGAGTACCTGCCTAACTGGCCCTTGTGCCGGTGTTACGTAAAAGCACCTGCTACACTCTCGGAATAGTTGGCATTAGGAAGGGCATCCAGCTGTAGAAACTCTGCCAGATTAGATTGGAGCCTGGTGCAGCCATCTGGCTCGCCAGTCCTCGGTCAAACCACCCAACCCATGCCAGCATGGAAAGCGGACATTAAACAATGATGACGATGATATATATATATATACACACACACATATACATATATTTGTATGTATGTATATAAATATACACGCACATGCATATATATACACACACATAATATATATATACACACACACACACACACACACACATATATATATATATATATATTTATGCAAACATGTGTATATACGTGTGCAGACAAAAGGAGATTACAAAAGAAGCAGAGAAGCAGACTAGTGGTGTACGGCACCTCAGCACACATATCTGTGTTGTCTATCCAACATACAGCACTTCTGTGTCCTATGTCTCTTTCTGTTCCACTCTCCCTCTCCTCTCTCCTTGAATGAATCTATCTATTTATCTATCTGTCTATCTTCTATCTATCATCTATCTATCTATATATATATATACATATGTATATATATATATATTATATATATATAATATATTATATATATGCGTATATATATATATGCATATATATATACATATATATATATATGTATGTATGTATATATATATATATCCTACAAGAACACTGCACACACATCTATGCACATACAAAAACCACTTGTTTGTTGTTGTCTCTACCATGTAACTCCATACACATGTCCTATTTCTCATCCTCTAGTAAAGCAGGTTGCTTGCTGTTATTGATGTTGTTCTTGTTGCTGTTGTTGGGTGATTGGGCCTAAATAAAAACATGCGTACATACAAACATTCATAAACACATACTGAAATATGATATACACATCCACATCCTTGCATCTCAACAGGCACACAGGCCTAACAGCAGGCCCACACCCAGATGCACCATAACTGGTTGGAAACCAATATAAAAATAATAAACATACATATATGTTTGTTGTGTATATGTATGTATGAATATATGTATATATAAATTCTATATAAATATATATATAAATATTCATACATATGTATATACATAAATACATACATATATACATATGTATATTCATACATAGATGTGTGTGTGTGTGTGTGTGTTTGTGTATGCATTATACATTTACATATATATATTTATATACATATATGTATATGGTTAAATATATATTTATACATATATATATTTATACATACATACATATATAGATAGATATATATATGTATACATATATATATACTTATATGTATATTCATACATACAAATATATATATATATATATATATCTATATGTATGCATATATATATCTATATGAGAGACCCGCTGTGCTTGAGGAGACCTATTGAGTCAAGTACATCAACATCAACATCAAAATAAAAATCAAATGGAAATTGTAGTTATGATACCCATACCGGTGGCATGTAAAAAGCACCATCTGAATGTGCCTGATACCAGCATCGCCTGACTGGTGACCAGCATCGCCTGACTGGCAACCAATCGTGGCTGTTTGCCAGCCGCCTCTGGCCCCTGTGCCAGTGGGACCAACTACGCTCGCAGAGTGGCTAGCGTTAGGAAGGGCATCCAGCTGTAGAAACACTGCCAGGTCAGACTGGAACCTGGCACAGTCTCCTGGCTTCCCAGACCCTGGTCAAAATGTCCAACCCATGCTAGCATGGAAAACAGACGTTAAATGATAATGATATATATATATATATATATATATATATATATATATATATATATGTAAAAAAATACAAACTGGGACAAGAATGCAAACATTTAGAAAGACGATACAAAAAACACGACGGGACATTCAAAGCCTTCAATCTTCTGTCAAGAACCGGATCATCCTCGCAATTTCGGCTGATTAATATATATATATACATATATGCATTATGTATGTATAAATGAATGTATTTATACAAACACATGTGTGCCGAAACACACACACACATACACACACAAACACACTCAACACACACACACACACACACACGTTCGTTTATCTTCTGTATTTGTTTTGCTACATTCTTCATGTAAAAACATATAGATACAAATATAGTTGTATTTCAGAAGGTTGATACACTCACCAAAACATTGACACACTGCATATCTTTCATAAGAGTTTTATCATTAATTTGCTAATGAGTTTATTCATAATAAAGCAGAAACACAAATACTACATGTGTTTTTGTTGGCAGAATGAACCCCCACCATGAACAACATCAACAACAACAACATACTTATATTTGTTATCTTATTTATTTTGTGGTACAAAGACATAAAAAAACTTTCATTACAAACTTGTATTACATGTATATACATTGGTTTTGATGGACAGCTGTAAGCAGCAAGAATCAGACACATGTTGGCTTATGGTTAATGTAAATAGGAACTACACATCTAGAACAGATCACAGTGTCGTTCAATGAAGCTTTCGGTTGTCTGCACAGGTACACACTTGTTCATTAAGGAGTGAAATCACGAAACAGATATATGATGAATGGATGAAATTCTTGAATGGTATTGAACCTATACATAACTATAAATTAATATATATTATGTGCATATATGTGTGTGTTTATGCATATATTTGGTTATTCATTTATATATTTGTGTGTGTATGTGTAGTATGCCTGCATATATATATATGTATATATATATATATTATAAATACTAATATATATATATATAAGCATATATATATATATATATATATATATATATAAACAATTGGTTTCATACAAGAAGTTCAACAGAGTGTTAGATAACAGTCCTAGTTATGTAACCCTGGACTCATCAGGGGTAGCTGTTATGGAATGAAATATGGCAACTGCCAATGGATATATATATATATATATATATATATGTGTGCATGTATGTATGCATGTATATATTCAAAGTGTACAGTGTTATATATCCATTGGCAGTTGCCATATTTTATTCCATAACCCTGATAAGCTCAGTGTTACGTAATTGGACTGTTACCTAACACTCTGTTGAACTCCTTGTATGAAACCAATTGTTAAAATCAGCCATAGTGGATATATAATACTGTACAATTCAATTAATATACTCACTCTGCTGACAGATATATGAGTGCAATTTTCCTGACTTATGGACTCTTAGACGCTTAGACAGCTTACACACACATACATACATATATATATATAATTTATATATATATATATATTATTATATATGAGAAAGAGTGAGAGAGAGAGAGTCTCAAATCAAAGAAAAATAGTTCTGCAATTTGCCTATAGTGACCAAATGTTTGTGCTGCCCTCAAGTTCACTTGTGCCACCAAATTAACACAACCTGAACAGGTGCTCAGTATGCCATGTTTTACTTACTAGGAAAAGCTAAAGACAGATGGCTGTAAATACTAGGTCTTTTCCTGGTGAAGAATGTACCCCCACTACACTGGCTAGTGTTTAGGGGTTTCAAAGTAAGACTTAGACAAACCAGGAGACAACAGAAAATAGGAAGAAAATGTCCAAAGATTATGTGCCAACATAACATGGCAGTCCTGGTTTAGGATGAATGTTGCTGTAATTAGCCCCAGGAGACATCGTCTCCAGCTGGCTTTACGACATGATCTGTGTCCTTATATTTTCGAACAATGGAATCTAGCACCCCCACTCAGCTTGGAACAATATCTGTGTATTACGATTTCTGGGTTATTTCTCTTCATCAGCACAGAATAATTGTTTGGTTAGAGGTGGCGCTGCCAAATTCTCGTTCGAAATGTATAGGACTGGCTGTGTGGTAAGTAGCTTGCTTATGAACCACATGGTTCCAGGTTCAGTCCCACTGCATGGCAACTTGTGCAAGTGTCTTCTACTATAGCCTCAGGCTGACCAAAGCCTTGTGAGTGGATTTGGTAGACGGAAACTGAAAGAAGCTTGTTGTATATATACATATATATATATATATACAGATATGCACCCATACAGAGGCACATACACCTAACACAGCAACACTTGCACGTCAACAAGGGAGTCACGATGGTGTATGTGTATATATGTGTGTATATGTATATATATGTGTGTGTGCATGTGTATGTGTGGACATAGAATATTATATATATATATATACATACACACATATACATGCACACACACACATACACACAGATACATGTGTATATGTCAAAAGTTTTCTTCATAGACATATGGTTTTAGTAATACTACTATTTATGCTAAATGAAGTACTAACTTCAAACGTCTAATTTAACACAACATTCAACATACATGCATACACATGCATAGATATACCCACAAATATTTATACACAGAAATACACACATATTCAATTACCTCCAAATATTTACAATATCCATATGAACACATGTACACTCAATCATTATATAAATATATAAATAAATTTTTATATATTTATACACACACACACACACACACACGTCTATATAACATCATCATTTAACGTTCGTTTTCCATGCTAGCATGGGTTGGACATTTCGACCGGGGTCTGGTAAGCCATGGAGGCTGCACCAGGCTCTAGTCTGATTTGGCAGTGTTTCTACAGCTGGATGCCCTTCCTAACGCCAACCACTCCATGAGTGTAGTGGATGTTTTTTACATGCCACCGGCACAGGAGCCAGAGCAGGCTGGCAAACGGCCACGATTGGTTGGTGCCTTTACGTGTCACCAACACAGATGCTAGTCAGGCAACACTAATATCTGCCACATATATAAAATATATATATATATATATATATACCATCATCATCATGATCATCATCATCGTTTAATGTCTGCACAGGAGCCAGTTCAGCGGCACTGGCAATGACCTCGCACAAAAGTTTTTTCACATGCCACTGGCACAAGTGCAAGTAAGGAGATGCTGGTAATGATCACGCTCAAATGGTGCATTTTATGTGCCACCGGCATGGAAGCCAGTCAGCTGGTCTGGCAACGATCATGCTCGAATGGTGCTCTAAGCACTCCACTAGCACAGATGCCAGACAACACACACATACACACATATATATATATAACGGAATCTCTCTCTATATAAACGGCAGTTTGTCTGTGCGTGTTTCTGTGTGTCTGTTTGCTTGTACCCTCACCCTGACCACGGCTTTCAACCGATTCTGATGAAACTTGACACACACATAGCCCAATGTCATAATTCAAAACTAACGCAGCGAAAATTTTGAAAAGTTCCCCCAGTTCTGAAAAAAATCGATAAATTCGACATGGGGTCGAGAATCAGAAACCCAAACCACAGACCGTCTAGGGGACGCAACTCCACCTTTTTTAACTCTCAAAAAAAAAAAAATTACCATCATTTTTTTTCCATTTTTTTGCTATTTTTTGGCTATAACTCTCTAAAAATGCTTTATAGTTATTTCCCTTACAAACCTGAGCAACGCCGGGCGATACTGCTAGTAAGTACATAAATGCGAAACAAGGTGGAAAAAATAGTACTTGAATACCAGAGGTAGAGTAATATGCTTTATTGAAACGCAGCAAAAAATATATCACAAAAACTGTTACTCAGAGTTTCATGTCCCCGTTTAGAATTCTAAACAAAACTGTCCGACAAATGGGAACATGAAACTCTGAGTAACAGTTTTTGTGATTTACTTTTTGCTGCTTTGCAATAAAGTATATATATATATATATATACATATTTATGGAAAGCGGACGTTAAAGGATGATGATGATGATGATGATGATGATGATGCTATATAAATATATAAATATATATGTGAATATATAAATATATATATAAATATATACATAATATATATATATATGAATATATACATATATACACACACACATATATATATATGTATGTATATATATATATATATATATATATATACATACACACACACACACACAGAAACATACTTATACACATACACATACACACACACATATTCACCACCTCATTTTTTTGTGTGTGTTGGTGTGTGCGTTGAACTGGAAATAAGTTCAATGAAGGACGGTTATCTGAAGCCTTAAAGCAAACTGTCACATGATACACTCACATGACACAGTCACATGGTGAACTAAACTGAGTGACCCACTAAACTCACACCTTGTTATGTAAGTTAGACTGATTCTTCTACGATTACAACTGCTACTACTACTCATATTACTCATACATAGACACACACATAAGTACATACCTCTAACACAACTATAGTTGCAAACCAACAAGTAGGTTGCACTGTAGTTGCTTCAACTGCTAGAAATAGACAACAAATTTTCCTCAAATAATCTTTTCTACTATAGGCATAAGGCCTGAAATTTTGGGGAGGGGGATTAGTGAATTACATCAACCCAGTGTTTCACTGGTACTTCATTTATCAACCCCAAAGGGATGAAAGGCAAAGTCAATCTCAGCGGAATTTGAACTCAGAACATAGTGACAGGCGAAATACCACTAAGCATTTTGCCTGGCGTGCTAAAAATCTCCCTTAAATAATACTAAAACTTTCTACTGTCGGAATGAGGCCTAGAATTTTGAAGAAGCAGTCTAGTCAATTACATTGACCCCAGTACTCAACTGGTACTTATTTTATTGACCCTGAAAAGATGAAAGGCAAAGTCAACCTGAGCGGAATTTGTACTCAGAACATAAAGATGGATGAAATACCACTAAACATTTTGCCTGGTGTGCTAACGATTCTGCCAGCTCACCACCTTAATAATAATAACAATAATAATAATAATGATAATAATCCTTTCTACTAAAGGCACAAGGCCTAAAATTTGGGGGAGGGGGATAATCAATTACATCAACCCCACTGTTTCATTGGTAATTAATTTATCAACCCTGAAAGGATGACAGGCAAAGTCAACCTTAGTGGAATTTGAACTGAGAACGTAAAAATGGACAAAACACTGCTAAGCATTTTGCCCAGCTTGCTAACGGTTCTGCCAGTTTGTTGCCTTAATAATAATAACAATAATAATAATAATGATAATATTTTTTCAACTCTTGGCATAAGGTCTAAAATTTTCATGGAGTGGCTGTGTGGTAAGTAGCTTGCTTACCAACCACATGGTTCCGGGTTCAGTCCCACAGCGTGGCACCTTGGGCAAGTGTCTTCTACTGTAGCCTCGGGCCAACCAAAGCCTTGTGAGTGGATATGGTAGACAGATACTGAAAGAAGCCCATTGTATATATGTATATATATGTGTATGTATGTATGTGTGTATACGTTTGTGTATCTGTATTTGTCCCCCCAACATCGCTTGACAACCGATGCTGGTGTGTTTACATCCCCCGTAACTTGGCGGTTCGGCAAAAGAGACCAATAGAATAAGTACTAGGCTTACAAAGAATATGTCCTGGGGACAATTTTCTCGACTAAAGATGGTGCTCCAGCATGGCCATAGTTAAATGACTGAAACAAGTAAAAGAGTTAAAGAGGGAGATATCTAGTCAGTTACATCAACCCCAGTGTTCATCTGATAATTACTTTATCGACTCCTGAAGGGTGAAAGGCATCCTTGAGAGAATTTGAACTCAGAACATAAAAAAAAATAGGAGAAATGCTGCTAAGCATTTTGTCCATCATACTGAGATTATTCTAATCAATGTCTCTGTGCAGTACAACTCATCAGAAAAAAATGATTATCATCATCATCATCATCATCATCATTTAACATCCGCTCTCCATGCTAGCATGGTTTGGACGATTTGACTGAAGACTGGCAAGCCAGATGGCTGCACCAGGCTCCAATCATGATCTGGCAGAGTTTCTACAGCTGGGTGCCCTTCCTAATACCAACCATTCCGAGAGTGTAGTGGGTGCTTTTACATGCCACCAGCATGAAGGCCAGTCCAGCAGCATAGGCAAAGACCTCACTCAAATGTTTTGTTCACATGCCACCGGCACAAGTGCCAGTAAGGCGATGTTGGTAGCGATCACGCTCATGAAAGTGACTATAAGCCAAGTAAAGAAAGACAGCAATTATAGCAAAATGTACATGCTTAAAACACAGAGTATAACACAGCAAAACTGAAAAAGGGAACAGTAGAAAGAGCCATTAAGAGGAATGAGTTCTGAAGTTATCCTAGATATACTATTTCCAAATAATAAAAAAATGAAATTGCCAGAAATGGAATGCCTTTGAACATAGGTTTGCTTTATAAGTTTAAGACCAGTTCTCTGTGGGAACTCCTGTATACTGATGACTGTACAGCAGAGTTTGTGGAAGGCTTGGAGAAGAAATTCTAGGCATGAAAACCAATGCTAGAATCAAGAAGTGTCAGAGTAAACTTGGTAAAGACTAAAGGTTTAGCAATTAGGTAAAAAGAGAGCTCTACTGCCATTAGGGAAATGACTGTGGCTGATGTGCAGAGGAGTAGATGTATGGACATTATTATTAAATTGTATTTCTAGATTTCTTGCTAATAGAGAAAGTGTGAGTTTCTAACTGAGATCCAAGGCTCCTTCATTGGAATTTCAACATCAACAAAAGGTGGTTATGTACAGCTGTGTGTATGTATGTGAGTATTTGGAGTGAGTGCATGTGTAAATCTGAATGTTTTGTTTTATGTACATGGATGGATGGATGGATGGATGGACGCATGGATGGATGGATGGACGCATGGATGAATGGATGGATGGACGGATGGATGGACGGATGGATGGATGGATGGACGGATGGATGGACGGATGGATGGATGGATGGATGGAAGAACAGATGGACAGATGGATGGATGGACAGATGGATGGATGGATGGATGGATGGATGGATGGATGGAAGGATGGACAGATGGATGGATGGATGGATAGATGGATGGATGGATATATATAGTAGGAAAAGAAGTAGTCATTACAAAGTACATATACAACTTATATGTAGAAACGGATTTTCTATGCTGATTTCAAGACACCGAGCCTTACAAAGAAGATAACAAAGGACCAAGATATCTAGTGCCTTGCTGTGCTCAAGAAAACCCATCCCTTCCCCCTCATCAGAATTATTAATTCTCCCCTCCCAGTTGAAGAGGTTTTTACCTTGAAGAGCCTTTTTGCCAGTCCACATAAAATGTACCTATTCTGGTTCACATAAAAAGCACCAGTGCCAGTCTCTGTAAAAAGCCCCATTCTGGTCCACATAAAAAACCTGTGCTGGTGGCACATAAAAAGCACCCAGCACATTCTGTAAAGTGGTTGGCACTAGGAAGGGCATCTAATCATAGAAGCCAAGTCAAATCAGGCTGGAACCTAATATAGCTTTCTAGCTTGCCAGTTCTGGCCAAACCATCCAACCCATGCCAGCATGGAGAATGGATGTTAAATAATGATAATTATGATAACTTCCATTTTATTTATATTTGAAAAGTTTTCTCCTAATTTTTTAACTGCAAAGTCTTTGATCAGTTCTTCAAAATTAATCTTATGCAACACATCTGATAGTTATATTTCCAATCATATAAACCACTTCAAATATTATTTTAGCAAGATTAAAAATATTTCTTTTGTGCTGTAAACCATTTACCATTTCTGTGGTTCCCTCGCTTCCCTTGATGACCCAAGAATGTGCTTATTTTGTTTAATGGTTTATCCAGCACTACATTGGCTGGATATGTTTTCATGGCAGATTGCAAATGAACAACATTGCTTGAATGATAACACACAATATCAAGACAAGGAAACACAAAAGTACACGCACACTCATGTGAAAACACAAACACACATCCATACACATGTGTATATATATATATATACACATATATATTTCTTTACTGCCCACAAGGGGCTAAACATAGAGGGGATAAACAAGGACAGACAAAGGGATTAAGTCGATTACATCGACCCCAGTGCGGAACTGGTACTTTATTTATCGACCCTGAAAGGATGAAAGGCAAAGTCGACCTCAGCAGAATTTGAACTCAGAACGTAACGGCAGACGAAATACGGCTACGCATTTCGCCCGGCGTGCTAACGTTTCTGCCAACTCACTGCCTTCACATATAAATACACTACAAGCTTTTTTCAGTGTCTGTGTACTAAATCCACCAACAAGGTTTCGGTCAGCTCAAGACTATCATAGAAGACACCAATCAAAGGTGCTGCACAACAAGATTGAACTAGAAGCCATGGGCTGGTCGCAAAACAAACTTCTTAACCACACGGCCAAACCTGTGCCAACTTTGTCATGCATTTCCATCATCTCAGTACCCGTCCATAATGGTCCAGCTTCCTCCTCTCCTTTCACATGTATCAAAACTCTTCTGGTCGTACAGCTGTCAACTTCAATAGTTGGTCCCTCTTTATGTTTACTCGGGGTTGAGCCTTTCTCATACATTCCCTTCATTCAGAATCCTTTCATAGTTACATTTCAAGGCTTATTTTATTAATTTTTTAAAATTTTAATCTGTATCTGTGAGGACAAGTGCACTACTATGATTCTGTACATGCTTTTTCTTGACATCTTGACTCATGCTAGCACACTGCTTCGTATTTGTGAACACCTCACACCTCTGATTCTCATATCACATGTATGTATGTAAACATATATGTATGCATGTATGTATGAATGTATGGATGTACATATGTACGTATATATGTATCTATTAATGTATGCGTGTGTGTACTTACATATGTATGTATTCAAATATGTGTGTGTATTACATGTATGCATGTGTGTATGTGTTCTTGGTTATGCTGTGCCTATTTATAACACATAAACATGACACGGCAGAGATTGATAAAATAAATACCAAACTTGAATTAAGTTCTGAAGTCAATAGGATCCACAAAACCCTTGAGGACTATGCCCTAGCATCACCATATTTTAATGACTAAAACCAGTAAGAGAATAAAGGAATAGAAGAATAAAAGAATATGTCTATGTATATATATGTATGCCTCTCCTTATAAATTTGCCCACCCTTCATATCCTCAGTTCATATCCTTTTACATACTCACTGTTTACCTTGAGAATACAGCCTGACACCTCATCACCACTATCTTTATTTCTCTCCCACCCTCAGGGTTGCCATGTATCTCTTATACAGTGAAATACCTGTTATTGTCCCTGTATCATACTTTGAGCACTTAATACTTGGTATAAAGCTGCCTTCCTCTCTACTGGGCCTTCATTTATGAGAGGGGACTTGATCTTGGTCTTGCAAGTTACTTGATGACCTCATTAGTGCTGGTGCCACAGAAAAAGCACACAGTACACTTTGCAAAGTGATTGCCATTAGGAATGGCATCAAGCCATAGAAATCATGCCAAAGCAGATAATGGAGTGTGATGCTGTAATCCAGCTAGTTAAATTCTGTTGAACTGTTCCACCCATGTCAGCATAGAAGACATACTAAATGAGGAACATGATGATGATGATGATGATGATGATATATGTGTGTGCATGCATGTATATATGTGTGCATGCTTGTATGTATATACGTATGAATGTATGTTCATACATATGTATGTATGTATGTATGTATGTATGTATGTATGTATGTATGTATTTATGTATGTATGTATGTATGTATGTAGGTAGGTAGGTAGGTAGGTAGCTAGCTAGCTAGCTAGGTAACTATATAGCTATGCACATACGTATGTGTGTATGCATGCATCTGTGTGTGTATGTATGTAGGCATATATGTATGCATGTGTGTGTGTATGTATCTATGTCATTATTCAGTTTATTTCAAGATTTCTTGCCAATAGAGAAAGAACTGGTTTCTAACCTAGATCCAAGGCTCCTTCACTGGAATTTCAACATCAACAACAGGGTATTTTTGTTTTGTATGTATGTATGTGCAGATTTGTATGTTTTATGTATATATTCTCATGCACATAGTTGCATATCTCGACATGCTCATATATATTTAAATGATAAACTTCTGGAAAGCTTTACAGATTTTTACAGTTCCAGTAACAGTTTGGATCTGTAGTTTTCGAATTAGCCTTCTCCTTCCTGGTTTTGAGAAGCCTAATTTCTCAAAATTGGTATTTAGGCAGTGTGTTTTATATCTTAGGGCCCCAGTAATTACAGGTATAAACCTGAACTTGTAATCTGGATAAATTAGATTTCTCAATAGTTCAGCATAAGTGTTCTCTTTTTCACTGAATTTCAGCTTTATGTTAATATCTGCTGGTCAAATATTTCCACAACTTTCTTTCATTATTTCAGGTCGATTGTGCTTACATTTCACTGAGGTCTTCACTGGGACATTTCACCAGTGGTTATGAGTGGTTATGGCTTCTACCATATGTATGTATATATGTATGTATGCATGTATGTATGTATATATGCATGTATGTATGTATGTATGTATGTATGTATGTATGTATGTATGTATGTATGCATGTATGTATGTATGTATGTATGTATGTATGTATGTATGTATGTATGTATGTATGTATGTATGTGTATGTGTGTGTATGTACGTGTATATGTATGTATGTGTGTGTGTATGTATGTATGTATGTATGTATGTATGTGTATGTGTGTTTATGTATGTATGTATATATGTATGTATGTGTATATGTATGTATGTATGAGTACCATTTGAGCGTGATCGTTACCAGCGTCGCCTTACTGGCACTTCAGCCGGTAGCACGTGAAAAAACATTCGAGCGAGTTCATTGCCAGTACCGCTGGACTGGCCCTCATGCCGGTGGCATGTAAAAGCACCCACTACACTCTCAGAATGGTTGGCGTTAGGAAAGGCATCCAGCTGTAGAAACTCTGTCAGATCAGATTGGAGCCTGGTGCAGCAATCTGGTTCACCAGTCTTCAGTCAAATCGCCCAACCCATGCTAGCATGGAAAGCGGACATTGAACGATGAAGATGATGATGATGATGATGATGATGATATATGTATTATTTTTTTTTCTGTGTAGATTCAGCTCAGATCTGCAGCCATGCTGATGCACTGCCGTTTTGCTACACTGTTATTACTAAGAGCCTCCTCTAATATGTGGCTCTTGGTGAAGAATGCAGTTTGGCATAGCTACCCTCATTTGCACCTCTGGCTATGAGGTTGGTTCATCTGGGACTCTCAACAGGAAGAGTTCCAGCTTTGATTTAAAAACCCCTACATCTACTCTGTGCAAGTTCCTCAGACTCTTTGGGAGAATATTAAAAAGCTGTGGGCCCTTGAAACCCAGGCTGTTGCAGTAACTGGACCTGAAGCGTGATGGCATTGCTGGGATCTTATACATTGCGTGCATGCATGTGAACTCTTTGTATGACCACCCTCCCAGTACATAACTCCCTGTCCCCCTACATAGCCTTGCTTTTGCTTTTTGAGCCAATAAAAATTGAACTGAATTGAATTGAAAATTGAAATATATGCATTCATCAATATGAAAATTGAATGATGATGGAAAATCACAACCACCAGAATGTAAATTACAAAATCATAACAGAACAAAACCAAATCTTTAAACAGTGAAGATCATAAACACTAAATAGTAAACAACCTAATCAGTGAACTCCAAAACAAAATGTGTAGATAAAAAATATTTGTTTTCAAAATGCCTGTTTTCTGCAGTTCATGAAACAAAAACATGGGACACATATATTTAATTTTTTTCCACAATATTAATACGTTTTTCTGGATACCCAGGGGAGAAATTAACCTAGAAAATATGACTAAACACAAGAACAGGAAACCAAATTTAATAGTTTGTTTTTTCCTTATTCAAATTACATTTTTGTTGGGTCTTTTTTTTTCCAATTCCTTTTTTTTCTAAATTTTCAAAATATTTTTAGAATTTGTTTTTATGTTTTTGTTTTGTTTTGTTCCTTCTTCTTCTTCTTCTTCCTCCTCCTCCCCCTCCCCCCTCCCCTCATCCACCTCCTCTTCTTCTTCTTCCTCCTCCACCTCCTCCTCCTCTTCTTCTTTCTCCTCCTCTTCTTCTTCTTCTTTATCTTCTTCTACTTCTTCCTGCTCCTCCACCTTCCCCTCCTCCTCCTATTCCTCCTCCTCCACCTCCCCTTCTTCTTCCTCCTCCACCTCCTCTTCTTCTTCTTCTTCTTCTTCTTCTTCTTTCTCCTCCCTCCTCTTCTTCTTCTTCTTCTTCTTCTTCTTCTTCCATGCTGTCACTGTCACCGTTGTTGTTTTTGTGGTGGCTTAACTTAAACCTTGTTTAATTCTCTGAAATATTGTCCGTACTGCTTTAAATATAGATTTCACAGCTGGATACTAGTATTTTCTAATATCTAACATCTAGTACTCAGTTGTTTTTCCGAGGGATGGGGTGCGCTTTTTTTGGTTTGGTTTTCTCTCTACACCCCCAAAATTTCATTCTTACAACAGACAAGTTTCCTGTCCAGTGGCAGCAAAAAAATATATTTATTTATTTATCCCAAATCTGCTTTATAACACGAAACTGGCATTTAGCATTTTACAACATGCTTTAGGTGCAGTGATGCTTGTGTGGGGTTAACAAGTTCATTTCATTATTATCTGGTTTTGTGTTCAGTCTCATTGCATGGCACCTTGAGCAAGTGGTTTTTATTATGGCCCCAGGTCAACAAAAACCTTGTGAGAAGATTTCATAGTCAGAAACTAAAAGAAGCTAAAAGAAGCATGTTGTGTGTATGTACACCCCCCCCCCCCACACATATATAATATATATGTATGCATGCATGTATGTATGTATGTATGTATGTATGTATGTATGTATGTATGTATGTATGTATGTATGTATGTATGTATGTATGTATGCATGTATGTATGTATGTATGTATATATGTGGTGTGTGTGCATGTATATATACAACATACATACATATACATACATATATATATATATATATATATATATAATATATATATATAAATATAGACACAGTGGTGGACATGGTTCTGCTAATCTGTTTTATTAGCATTTCTGCACTCTGGACGGGATGATCTTGGCCTTCCCTAAACAGTTGGAGTATCATACAAGGTATTTATAAATTAAAATTATATAAGATTATTAAATTATTAGTATGGCGTACTTCATATTTTCTTAATTAATGTAATAAAATGTATAATAACTAATTGAAATAAACTTCATAATATATAATGTATGGTAGATATATCATCATCATCATCATCATCGTCGTTTAGCGTCCGTTTTCCATGCTAGCATGGGTTGGACAGTTCTACTGGGGTCTGTGAAGCCAGAAGGCTTCATGAGGCCCAGTCAAATCTGGCAGTGTTTCTACGGCTGGATGCCCTTCCTAATGCCAACCACTCCGTGAGTGTAGTGGGTGCCAGACAGAGCTGGCAAACGGCCACGAATGGATGGTGCTTTTTATATATACATATATATATATATATATATATATATATAATATATATAATATATATATATATAATATATATATATATATATTATATATATTATATATATATATATATATGTGTGTGTGTGTGTGTGTGTGTGTTGTGTGTAATGGAAAAATTGTACAATAATTTTTCTCTGATTTTACTCATTCTCAAAATTGATGGACATATAGTGGTATGTAAGCTGACTCAAGAAATCTCTAGTGAGACTTTTTATTTATGTACCTGAAGAGACCCAGAATGTGTTGTACCCAATAAAGTCTATTATCTCCTATTTTATTAATACTATATATATATATATATTCCAATTATGATTAAGTTTGCACAGCCAGAACAGCAATCTTTAATGAAATAACGAATATATGAACCTTGAGTTCTGAACTTATCAAATTCCAACCATCATTCCATCCCACATCTTGGTTACTCATCACCCCCAACAGTGTCACTATTTTCAAAAGTTTAACAAGAAGGCTTTAAATTATAAGCAATATTTCCATGAGTTTAGAACAGCCTGGTAACAAATGTTAAACTACAATCTGTGTGATTTTTATAAACAAAATATTGTTATAATATACTATGATTAAATGTCCTGCCTCCTTCCTATCTGCGAAAAATTGTACAAACCACTTGCTCATAAAAACTATTGCAGCTTGCATGGAGAGGTTAGTTTTTTTTTGTTTTTTGATAGGCCTTGATCATATTCTGCGTCAGTTTATATATAGTGACAGTGAATTATTCCTTTATTGGTTTTAAATTGCTGCTAGCCACCTAGATTATTTTAAAATTTTCACATTGCCATTTTGTGAAATCAGTCACTGGTTCCAATGATATTATCCATAATATTGACAGGGTGAGTTGGCCTCTAGCAGCTGTGATGGAGTGAGCATTACTGATGAGCATTACTTTCCTATATAAAATGCTAATACTGGCGTTTTTGTTATGTATTTGTCTGAATACTTTTTATCATACCTAATGCACCTACTATGATAGGAATTGTTTCTGTTTTTAGACTCCACATTTGAGTTACCTCTCATTATTATCATTATCATCATCATTATCATTATCATCATCATTATTCTTATTATTATTATTATTATTATTATTATTATTATTAAGGTGGTGAGCTGGCTGAATAGTTAGCATGCTGGGCAAAATGCTTAGCAGCATTTCGTCCATCGCTATGTTCTGAGTTCAAATTCTGCCAAGGTCAACTTTAACTTTCGTCCTTTCAGGGTTGATAAATTAAGTACCAATGAAACACTGGGGTTGATGTAATCAATTACACCCCACCCCAAAAACATTTCAGGCCTTGTGCCTTTAATAGAAAGGATTATTATTGTTGTTGTTGTTGTTGTTGTTGTCGTTGTTGTTGTTGTTGTTATGTATAAAAGAAATTATCATTATGTTAGAAAAGAATTAGTGTTATCTTTATTTGTCCAAATATGTAGATTCTGCTTAGATTTTCTCATTCTTTTAGCAGGGGCCAAAATTCAAGACTTCAGCATATTCAAAAATTAGGTTTAGCAAAGATTTTGGATATTCAACAGATGTGCAGATGGGGTGAGATGATAACAACAGCATTCCAGTTCATCTCAACCAATACAGGCCTTTTTTAGGATATTTAAAGTTTTATTGTTTGAAATATACCAGAACATGTGGACAGATCGAAGTGTAGGTTGGATGGTGTGGTGGTGGTGGTGGTAGCGTTGTTGATGCTGTTGCTTTTAGTGGGGGTGATGGTGGTGGTAGTAATGGTAGCGGTGCTGTTGTTGATGTTGTTGTTGGTGTTCATGGTGGTGGGTATGGCAATGGTGGGGGTGTGGTGGTGGCGGCGGCGGCGGTGGTGAGAATGGCAATAAATATTCAGGATTTCTGCAATTTAATCAAGTTTCTTCTGTTTATTTCTGTATTTCATTTTCTTTTTTTAAAAACAAAACAAAACAAACAAAAGAAATACAAAAATAAACAGAAGAAAACAACATGGGAATCTGAATTCTGTATAAGCAGATTGGTATGAAGAATTATGATAGGTTAAAGAAAATAAAGAATAAAGATAGATAGAGGCATCTGACTTGTCTTTGGAAACGGCCGTTCTTCAAGTAAATGATGATTTTTGATGAGAATAAAAAGAGATTTTGCTGACATGTAAGATTTTCATCAAGTTGGAAACTCACTAGCCTCCATATAAATATGTATGTGTGGGGGGTGGGGTGTATATGTGTGTATGCATGTATGTGTGTGTGTATATGTATATATATATATGTATATATATATGTATATATATATATATATATGTATATATGTATAGTAAGGAGAGACACACAAATAAGAAAGAAAAAGCAAAGGACCACTGATGAGGTCACAGAAGTGTGACGAAAGAACTCTGGCTGAAATAAGATTAAGATTAATGTAAAAAATAAATAAAGCTGAAGTAAATTAATACCAAATGTATAGTGCGTGTGTTTTTATTGACTAAACTGGCAACATGACCATTCCTAAATATAACACACAATTCAACACACAATTTCACATCAAGAATCTTGCAAAACAAATATATAAATGTAACACATATATATATATATTCTTTTATTCTTTTACTTGTTTCAGTCATTTGACTGTGGCGATGCTGGAGCACCACCTTTAGTCAAACAAATCGACTCAAGGACTTATTCTTTGTAAGCCTAGTGCCTATTCAAATTGCTAAGTTACATAAACACACCAACATTGGTTGTCAAGCGATGGTGTACATACATACATATATATACACACTCACACAAATACATACATAACACATACATTATATATATATATATCTATATATAGAGACAACAGGCTTCTGTGAGTTTCCATCTACCAAATCCACCCACAAAGCCTTGGCCAGCCCAAGGCTGTAGTAGAAGACACTTGCCCAAAGTGGCACATGGAGAGACTGAACCCAGAACCATGTGGTTGGTAAGCAAGCTTCTTACCACAGCCACTTCTGAGTTAAGGTTCACCACAGCTGTTTTGAGATGTGATTTTTTTTATTGATAAATAGACTGAGTACATCATGAAAAAACATTTTTTTCAGGTGAACTAAAAAATTAAAAACTTAAAATTTTCAATTTGGTTCAGAAAGAATACCAAGGTATGCAATGTGTGTTGACCCTTTTATTTTGGCAGCAAATATGAATACACACATACAAACATACATAAATAAAAATCTGTAAAACTTTCCAGTTTATCATTTAAATATATATGAACACGTCCAGACATTCAGCTATGTGCATGAGAATACATACATAAAACATACAAATCTGCATATACATACATACAAAAATACCCCTGTTGATGATGTTGAAATTCCAATGAAGGAACCTTGGATCTAGGTTAGAAACCAGTTCTTTCTCTATACTCTTTACTCTTTTACTCTTTTACTTGTTTCAGTCATTTGACTGTGGCACCACCTTTAGTCGAGCAAATTGACCCCAGGACTTATTCTTTGTAAGCCTAGTACTTATTCTATTGGTCTCTTTTGCCGAACTGCTAAGTTACGGGAATGTAAATACACCAACATCAGTTGTCAAGTGATGTTGGGGGGGGGGACAAACACAGACACACAAATGTATACACACATACATATATATATATATAAATACATATATACGACGGGCTTCTTTCAGTTTCCGTATACCAAATCAACTCACAAGGCTTTGGTCGGCCCGAGGCTATAGTAGAAGACACTTGCTCAAGGTGCCATGCAGCGGGACTGAACCCGGAACCATGTGGTTGGTAAGCAAGCTACTTACCACACAGCCACTCCTACGCCTATCAAGAAATCTTGAAATAAACTGAATAATGACATACATACATGTATGCCTGCATGTCTGTATGTGTGGGTGTGTATGTGTTTGTATCACTTTGTTTTGATATCATATATAATAACTGTAAACAAGCATCACCCTCATACATGCAGTGTTGTTCATTTCTAACTTTCTTTGAAATACATGCCTCGCCTTTGGAAAATATTTACTTGCTGGGAAACAAGTGAGGGGTGGTTGGAGGAAGGGTCATAGAAAATATCTGCCTCCACAAATTTCGTCTGAAGTATGTAAGCATGGAAAAGTGGACATTAAAACAATGGTGGGGGAGAGGGGCAAAGAAAGGTGGGAAGAAGGAGAGATGTGATGAGGAAGGAGAAAGAGGAGGAAGAAGGAAAAGAAGAAGGAGAAGAAGGAGGAGGAGGAGGAGGAGGAGGAGGAGAAGAAAAAGAAGAAGAACAGGGAGGGGAAGGAGGAGAAGAAGAAGAAAAGGGAGGGGAAGGAGGAGGAGAAGAAGAAAAAGAAGAAGAAGAGAAGAAGAAGAAGAAGAAGAAGAAAAAGAAGAAGAAGAAAAGAAGAAGAAGAAGAAGAAGAAGAAGAAGATGAGGGAGGAGGAGGAGGAGAAGGAGAAGAAGTAGAAGAAGAAGAAGAAGAAAAGAAGAAGAAGAAGAAAAGAAGAAGAAGACGAAGACGAGAAAGTAAGAGGAAAGGAAAGAAAAGAGAAGATGACACCTTTGACCAATAAGATATCTATTTAAACACGGCTGACCTGCAGTTAAACGAGGACAACAATACAAACTAACACCTCGTTACAAACAGTTTTCGCTTCAAGTTAATGTGTGAAACTTTCATAACGTCTGTTGAAACTGTCCCAACTTATATATATTTAAATAGCTCTTATTTCTGATTCATTTCCTTCTTTTCTTTCTTTCTTTCTTTCTTTCTTTCTTTCTTTTTTAGCTTCCACTCCTTCGTGTCTCTTTTTATGTCTTTGTTATATTTGACATATAAATCGGTCAGTAAATTGCTGTTGGCACAGGTATTAGCAAAAAAAAAAAGAAACTTATTAAATTACCTGGAAATTTAAAACAATAAACCCGACAGCTACAGGTTAGAAGAATGTTTATGAATGCCATGGACAGACAGAGATCTATATTTAAATATATGAGTCTATACATATTTATGTGTGTGTATATTTATAGATATGTGTGTATGTGTGTGTGTCTATATATATATATATATATATATATTAATAAATAAAACATATGCATATATATATACATATATGTACGCACCTACCTCTACATGTATATCATCATCATCATCATCATCGTTTAACGTCCGTTCTCCATGCTAGCATGGGTTGGACGGTTCGACCGGGGTTCTGGGAAGCCAGAAGGCTGCACCAGGCTCGTCTAATCTGGCAATGTTTCTACAGCTGGATGCCCTTCCTAACGCCAACCACTACGTGAGTGTAGTGGGTGCTTTTTACGTGCCACCTGCACAGGTGCCAGGCGGGGCTGGCAACGGCCACGGTCAGATGGTGGATTTTATGCGGCACGGAAGCCAGTCGAGGCGGTGCTGGCATCGGCCACGAGTCGGATAGTGCTTTTTACGTACCACCAGACCAGGGATCCTGGCTGGTTCAATTTGATTTCGATTTCGCTTGCCCCAACATGTCTTCACAAGCAAAGGGGGTTGGCATGGGTGCCTGCCGTACGGTCGCATTGGAGTATTTTACGTGCCACGGCCACGAGTCGGATAGTGCTTTTTACGTACCACCAGACCAGGGATCCTGGCTGGTTCAATTCGATTTCGATTTCGCTTGCCCCAACATGTCTTCACAAGCAAAGGGGGTTTAATTAATTAATTTAATTGATAAATTTGACCCTTTATAATATATATACATATATATATATCTGTACTCATATATACACGCATATATGAGTACAGATATATATATATATTATAAAGGGTCAAATTTATCAATTAAATTAATTAATTAATCAATCAATTAATTAATAATTTTACCAAGTAGATCGCTACATTAAAATAACCTTTATAGGTAAAATTATACAAATATCTTATTATAATTAGAGGGCAATAATTATAACATAATTATAATTAGTGTTCAGCTAATTGCTTCACCACATACCGAATTTAGAAACAGGAGTTAAAAATTCCTTTTCTGTAGAAGAAAAAGAATTTTTATCTTCTATTTCTAAATTTGGTATGTGGTGAAGCAATTAGCTGAACTCTAATTATAATTATAATTATGGCTTCAAAACGAAAGGTGTTCTTCCATCAGGATAATGCTCGGCCACCTACAGTGGGGATGACATTCCAAAGGTTGGAGCAGTTTGAATGGGAAACGATGCCCCACCAACCATATTCGTTGGACATTGCCCCATCTGATTATCATTTATTCTGCAGTCTTCAAAATCATTTGGATGGTAAAAATATGAATTCTGTAGGCAAGGTCAGAACAGTACTGGAGGAATATTTTCCATTATGGACAAGGGAATTTTGGAAGAGGAGCCTTGCAAGTCTACCAAATAGATGGAAGAGCATTGTAGAAAATGAAGGAAATTATATTTTAGATTAAAAAAGAACTTTGTTTATCTTGATTTTGAAAAATAAAAGAAGTATAAAAAACCTGGATTATTTATGGGATGACCCAATATATGGTTCAACTTTACAGAAAACAAGAGACAAAGACAGCGAGGGGACAATAAGCAGGTGTATTAGTTTGGTGCTCAGAAAGAATGGAAAAGTTTTTGTTGTTTTGAGTTTATGCTCTTCAAAAGAAAGGGATGAGAGGAAAAGAATCGAGAGAACAGGCACAACTGTGTGGTAAGAAGCTTACTTCCCAACCACATGGTTCTAGGTTCAGTCCCACTGCATGGCACCTTGGGCAAGTGTCTTCTACAATAGTTTTGGGCCAACCAAAGACTTGTGAGTGGATTTGGCTGAAACAAGCCCTTCATACATGTGTGTGTATCTATATATATAAAATATATAAATTAGAGAGAAAAACCACTATTATGCAATTCAAACAATGATAGACATAAACCAAATCATAAATAAAAGATAAAATATATTTTAAAACAAATAACTAGATCACAAAAAGTACAAAGATGAATAAACAAAATATATTTTATTTTATTACTTATAATATTTTACTTATATTTTGTTTATTCATCTTTGTACTTTTTGTCATCTAGTTATTTGTTTTAAAATATATTTTATTTTTTATTTATGATTAGGTTTATGTCTATCATTGTTTGAATTGCATAATAGTGGTTTTTCTCAAATCTATATATTTTATATATTTATATTGTGAAATTTGATTTAATACTAAATTGAATTTTTCCCTGTAAGTTTGGACTTATACTCCTTATTTTTATTATTTTTATTTTTATCATTATTATTATTATTATTATTATTATTATTATTATTATTATTATATCATTATTATTATCATTATTATTATCAATTATTATTATTATTATTATTATTATTATCTTTTTTTTTTCTTCTTTCAAATTTGCTTCCATTTCTTACCAAGTGTCTTCCCGACTCCTAGGGCAAAGAAACTCATTGGTAGGCCATTAAACTAAACTCACTAGTTCGTTCATTTCTTTTTTTAAGTTAAATTAAAATACATGGGTAGTAATAGTTCTTTATTATTATTTTATAATATATTTATTATTATTATTATTATTATTATTATTATATATGTGTATATATATATACATATATATATATAGTGAGGGGAGCAGCAAAGGGACAAAGAAATAGGACCATGACAGGGATGAATGGGGAGACAGATAAATATTCAATGAGTTCTAAAATACAAACAAAAATAGAATAAACAAACAAATATATAAGAAATAGTTGGCAAAGAAAATGGAAAAATTAAACTGGTTTTAACTGGTTTTCTTGCTTAATATTTATTCTTCATTTCTTAGTTTTGTTTGAGGTCAATGAATTTTAAGTTACAAATGCATTTGATAATTTCTTGTCACTGTTGCTTTCGTTGTTGTTTGATTCTGGGTAAACCCAAGTCAGGCAAACCTACAATTAAAAGTATTCCACCCATGACCTTACTATTTACTTTTACTTAGGTTATGGAGTACATTGTGGAGACACATAGCTTAGTGGTAAAGATATTGGACTCATTATCATAAGATTGTGGTTTCGATTTCTGGACTAGGCAATATGTTGTGTTCTTGGGTAAAACACTTCATTTCGCAATGCCCCAGTTTGCTCAGCTGATAAAAAGAGGTAATCCTGAAATGGAAATGGACAGGAGTGGCTCTGTGGTAAGTAGCTTGCTTACCAACCACATGGTTCCGGGTTCAATCCTACTGCGTGGCACCTTGGGCAGGCCGACCAAAGCCTTGTGAATCTGAAAGAAGCCTATCATATATGTGCGTGTGTGTGTGTGTGTGTGTTTGTGTGTCTGTGTTTATCACCCCAACATCGCTTGACAACCGATGCAGGTGTGTTTATGTTCAGCAAAAGAGACCAATAGAATAAGTACTAGGCTTATAAAGATTAAGTCCTGGAGTTGATTTGCTCGACTAAAAGGCAGTGCTCCAGCATGGCCACAGTCAAATGACTGAAACAAGTAAGAGAGTAAAAGAGTAAAGGAGTCCATTTTCCATGCTGGCATGGGTTGGATGGTTTTACAGGAGCTGACCAACTGAAGGGCTGTTCGGGCTCCATGTCTGTTTTGGCATGGTTTCTACGGCTGGATGCCCTTCCTAATGCCAACCACTTTACAGAGTGTACTGGATGCTTTTACACAGCACAGGTAAGGGTGATTTTTGCGTGGCACCAGTACTTACAATCCCGCAAGATTAGGGATTCTCAGCTGGAGAGGGTTGCAAGGGATGAGCCTGTATGCAAGGGCAACCAAATTTTTACTTTGCTTGACATGTCCTTTCAAGCACAGCAAACCTCCAGGAATTTCGGTCTCCTGTCATTCTCTCTGTGAGTCCCAGCATTTGTAAATCCTTTCTCAGCCCTTTGTCCCAAAGTTCCTATATCACCATTATGTCAACATATTCCCATTATATTCCCATTATTGCCATTATATTATCATCATATTACAATTATATTAGCATTATATTATTATTATTATTATTATTATTATTATTATTACAGAATCATTATACTATTATTATTATTATATTTACATTATATTACCAATATTTTCTTATTATATTACCATTATATAGACATCTCTGGAACAACCCTCAGGTGAGATGGCAAGACACTCAAAGCCTTGAAGGAATAGGTCAATCTGCAACCTATGAAAACCCAGATCAAGAGGATGAAATAGGGTCAGCTGAGACAGACCTCAGTAACCTATTTCCAAAATTATGAAGCAAACCTTCTGATAGACAACCCAAGAGAGATAGAAGCATGGCAAACCAAAAACAACATTGAGAAGGTCTATAGAAACTGAAGTAATGTTAGGCAGCTGTAATGTTAGGAGAACTGTAATCCATTGCCAAAGAGCAAAGTGAATAGAGATGTCTTAGCTGTGTTCTATGCTCTACAAGGAATCAAAGGAATTAAGAAGAGGAATATTCTTTTCTACTGTAGGCACAAGGCCCAACATTTTGGGGGAAGGGGACAGTCAATTAGACTGTCCCCAGTATGCAACTGGTACTTGATTTATTGACCCTGAAAGGATAAAAGGCAAAGTTGACCTCAGCGGAATTTGAACTCACAAAGTAAAGACAGACAAAATACTGCTAAGCATTTCGCCCAACTTGCTAACATTTCTGCCAGCGCACCGTCTTTAAGAAGAAGAATATTAGTTTCAAATTTTAGCACAAGGCCAAGAAGTTCAGGAGAGTGGGGCAAGTTGATTACATTGACTCCAGTGCTTGACAGGTACTTATTTTATCAGCCCTGAAAGGATGAAAGGCAAAGTTGACCTCAGTGGAATTGTGAAGAAGAAAAAGAATATTAGTATTCGTTATCATTATACCATCATTAAAAAAACAATAAAATCAAACCACTCACCTGATCGTCTGAAAATATTCCATTTCTTATTCTGCTTCCTTCTCCTAAAAATCCTTCTCCGTAAATTTCCATTCTGTTTCTCTGGAGTTAGGCTAGAAGGCTGTTTACTTTTTATGCTCAAAGTTTCGTACAAATTCTCTGTCTGAATACTAACAACATCATTATCCAACAGTGGCTGTAAACTTAATGCTTCTCCAGAAGTATTGTAAAAACCTTTGCCATCGTAATCGTAATCTGAATTTGTGTTCTGCACACCTGTAGTATTCAGACAAGCGCTTTCACTTTGGCTATGTTTCAGAGGAGGTGATGTGTATAGTTGTCTGTCACAGAGAATTGGTACTGCATAAATGCCTTCTTCCTCCTGATCGGCTGTTTCATATTCAGTCTGAACACTGGTGAAACATTCTGAAGGCTGTGAATCAATGTTATCATTATCAGAAAAGCCTGCTAAAGCCAGTGAACCAGGATCTTCACAGGAATTAGAAAGAGCGGCATCACAAAGAGCGTTACATTCTTGATAACGAGCAGGGATGCTGTCATATAAATCCATGTCATGCCACTCTGTTAGGGAAGGATTTTTGGAAGCTGAAGCAGAATCAACTGAAACTGTGTCACCATTTTCCTCCATGTTTGCATCACTATTCTTCTTGTCTTCTTTGAATCAAATGAATGACATTAACAGAGACAAGAATGGTAAGAGTAGTAGAATCAGTTTCTGGTGGCAACCCATATTTTTTATGTAGTTTTGGGTTGGTTTTGGTTTGTTTTCTGGTAAATAAAAATAAAGAATAAAATCATTAAAAAATTTAATAAGAATACAAGTGCAAGCATGGCTATATGGTTAAGAAACTGGCTTTGCAACCATGTGGTTTTAGGTTCAATTCCAACAGTGCAGCACCTTGGGCAAGAGTCTACAACTATAGTCCCAGACTAACTAGCACCTCGTGAATGAATTTGGTAAATGGAAGCAGAGTGTAAATCCATCATATCTATATCTGTCTATATAATATATATATCATTACTTAAAATATTTCAGTTTGATTTGGCATGGGGCTGGACCAAACTGTTTTAAATTATAATCAGTATAATTCCTATTAAATGTGTTGCCTCTTTTGTTTGTCCACTCGCTCATGTGTTTATATACATAGGTATGTCATTCTCTCTTTTACTCTTTTACTCTTTTACCTGTTTCAGTCATTTGACTGTCGCCATGCTGGAGCACCGCCTTTAGTCAAGCAAATCAACCCCAGGACTTATTTTTTGTAAGCCTAGTACTTAATCTATCGGTCTCTTTTGCTGAACTGCTAAGTTACAGGAATGTAAACACACCAGCATCAGCTGTCAAGCAATGTTGGGGCGGGGGCAAACACAGACACACACACACACACATATATATATACATATACATATATATGACGGGCTTCTTTCAGTCTCCGTCTACCAAATCCACTCACAAGGCTTTGGTCAGCCTGAGGCTATAGAAGAAGACACTTGCCCAAGGGGCCACACAGTGGGACTGAACCCGGAACGATGTGGTTGGTAAGCAAGCTACTTACCACACAGCCACTCCTGCACCTAATCAATTAGTATCTTTTCAGTCATTGGACTGTGGCCATGCTGGGACACTGCCTTTAATGGTTTAGTCAAACAAATTGACCCCAGTGCTTAATTTTTTTAATATGGCTCTGATTCTATCGGCCTCTGCCAAATTACTAAGTTATGGGGATGTAAACAAACCAAGACCAGTTATCAAGCAGTGGTGGGAGAGACAAACTTAAACCCAAAATGCATACACTCTCACATATACATATATATGTAATTAGTTTCCACTCCGTATCTGTCTACCAAATCCACTCACAAAGCATCGGTCAGTCCTGGGATTTAGCAGAAAACACTTGCCAGAGGTGCCACTGAGTGGGACTGAACCTGAAACCACATGATCGCAAAGTGAACTTATTAAACATTCAGCCATAATTAATTAATATTATAGCTGTTAATTCATGTATTGCTTAACGTTCCAAGTTCAAATTCTGCTAAGATGTTCATTTTGCTTTTCATTCTTCTGAGGTTGGTTCCTGAGTAGGCACAATTTGAAACATGATCATCATCATCCTTTTAACATCTAAGATAGTGAGCTGGCAGAATCATTAGCGCACTGGACAAAATGCTTAGCTGCATTTCATCTGTCTTTAAATTCTGAGTTCAAATTCCACCAGGGTCGACTTTGCCTTTTCATCCTTTTTAGGGATGATAAAATAAGTACCAGTTGAACTTTGGGGTCAAAGTAATCAACTTACCCTTCCTGTGAAATTGCTGGCCTTATGCCAAAATATAAAACCTTACTATTATTACTATTATTATTATTATTATTATTATTATTATTATTATTATTAAATTATTATTATTATTATTATTATTATTATTATTATCATTATAACTGAGGGAGAGAGCAGTGCACACCATCAAAGTGACACTGGGGTAAAATATATAAAGCCCAGTATACCCATCATTACTACCCGTCTGATAAGGGTACACCAGGCACATGCATCACAACAATATGTGCATGACATGGTGATCTCATATCAAGATAAACAGCACATGACCTTGCAAGTGGGGCCCAGTTAGAATTTTTATCAGATCAAGTGGTCCATCCCTCTCAAAAGATCCCTGGACAAGGTTTGTTTAAGGATGATGAACAAAACACCCATATTTCCAGAGGTGAATTATCTAAACCCCAAAGAATTCCTCTCAACACAGAGCTATGATGTTCCCCCACTACTTCTGCTCATGATTGGAGATGCACATATCAGCCACCAAGGGATACGCTCAGCTGGTTATGGTCAAATAATTGTATTGAGCAGAATATTTGCTGTAGTCTATCTTTTATACCAAGACAAATTAATGTACATGTTAACACTTCCAATCAGTCAAGATCAGAAGCCACAAGAGCCACTGTCTGGTACAGCATCAGGGCATTTGTTGTTGTTGTTGATATTATTATTAATATTATTATTATTATTATTATTATCAATTATCATAGTAGTAGAGGTAGCAGGAAGCAATTTCAGCCAACAATTCAATTCCAGTAAACTCCAGTTCTTGACTATTTCTTAGGTTATTGACTCTGGAAGGATAAAAATTCATTTGATCTTCATGGGATCTGAACTCAGAAATAATATGGACATTAAAACTAACAATAATAATAATAATACTTTCTACTCTAGGCACAAGGCCTAAAAGTTGGTGGGAAAGGGGCCAGTCAATTACATCAATCCCCAAAAAGATGAAATGCAAAGTCAACCCTGGTAGTATTTGAACTCAGAACATAAGGACAGACGAAATACCACTAAGCATTTCACCTGGTGTGCTAACAATTCTGCCACCTCACCCCCTTTACTAATGATGATTCATAACATAATCCACATGACCTCAGAGTTAATGGGTGTGTTACAGTTAATTTAATGGATACCTAGCACTTGACTGCTACTTCTTTTATCAACCCCAACAAAGACGAAAGGAAACTTTAACCTAGGCACAATTTGAACTCTAAAGGATAAAGCTTTATCTCTTTATATTCTCAGTTCAAATCCTGCCAAAGTTAATTTAATTTTCGTCCCTCCAAGAGTGATAAAATAATTACAGGGGATGATTAAAGTTGACTAAGTTGGTTGAATTGCTTCCTATAGTGGGTCGGCAGTGATAAAAACAATGTTAAATGATGGCAGGGTTTTAAGTAAACGTGTAAAAGGGAAGTAACTAGACACTGGAAGACAAAATACAGCATAGAAAAGTATTTTGGAAATTGACAAACACAGAAATAAGAATGTAAACAAAGGAGGAAGGCTTGAGATAATTATAAGTGGGTGTGGCCTGTTTTATATCAGTGTTTATAATAAGAAAACTGGGTCAGCAAATAGACCCCAAAATAATAATAACAATAATAATAATGATAATAATAATAATAATAATAATAATAATAATAATAATAATAGTAATAGTAATAGTAATAATAATAATAATAATAATAATAATAATAATAATAATGATAATAATAACAATAATAACATCAATAATAATAATAATAATTTTTTTCTATTTTTAGATACAAGACTTGTAATTTTGAGGGGAAGGGGGTAATTGATATCATCAACCTCAGTACTTAATTGATGCATAATTTTTTCAACCCTGAAGGAATGAAAGATAAAGCTGACCTCAGTGGATGCTGGTATTATTATTATTCCTCGTTTTATAGCTTTCTTGGACTACCAGAAGTGGGTGATGCTTGAAATCATATCCTTATATGTTTGCTTACAAAGAGTCGTGGAGATATTGGTGTATGATGGTCACGAGGTTGTTTACTCGTTATATATATTTCTGTATTGCCGACAAGAGGCTAAACATAGAGAAGACAAACAAGGACAGATAAAGGGATTAAGTCGATTACATTGACCCCAGTGTGTAACTGGTACTTAATTTATCGACCCTGAAAGGATGAAAGGTAAAGTCGACCTCGGCGGAATTAGAACTCAGAACGTAACGGCAGACAAAATACTGCTACGTATTTTGCCCGGCATGCTAACGTTTCTGCCAGCTCACCGCCTTCTTGTTATATACACAGCACAACAGTGGTGCCCCAGCATAACCACACCTTTAAAGCTAAAACACTTAAAAGAATAAATGAATAGGCCCAGGCATGGCTGTGGGATAAGAAGCTTGCTTTTCAATTACATGGTTCCAGGTTCAGTGCTTTCTATTAAAGTCACGAGCCAACCAATGCCTCGTGAGTGGATTTGGTAGATTGAAACTGAAGAAGCTTAGGCACATAAAAAGCACCATTCATGCATGGTTGATGCCAGTATCGCCTGACTGGCCCTCATGCCAGTGGCTCATAAAAAGCACCCACTACACTCTAGGAGTGATTGGCGTTAGGAATGGCATCCAGCTGTAGAAACTTTGATAGATCAGATTGGAGCCTGGTGCAGCCTTCTGGCTTACTAGACCTCAGTCAAACCATCCAACCCATGCCAGCATGGAAAGCAGACGTTAAACAGCAATCATGATGATGATGATATATATATATATATTATTTCGAATTTGTGTGAATGTGTATAGAATAATATATAAATAAATTTAAAACATAGTCTGGTTTTCACATTTTTTATTATGGTATTTCAACAAAATTAGCGCTTTCATACATAGTGTACTCATCAGATTTCAAATGTGTTTAACTAACAGTTGAGTTCTTGACATGGTCAGCCCCATCCTCAAAGACAATACATTCCTTTTCAATGGAAAAAACTACCTCCAAATTTAAGGCACAGCTATAGGGACGCAATTTGCTCCAGTTTTGGCAAACTCACAATTGGGATACTAGGAACAAAACCTATATAAAAAGATTGAAGACAACTATGGCTTGACTTTTAAAAGACATATAGAGGGCACATGGAAAAGTTACTTCGATGTTTGTTTCCTACTTCGGACCAAATCCCTAGAAAATCTGTAAGAATTCAGCACCCTCCTCAGTAATCTACACCCTAGTCTTAAATTCACAAGAGAAATGAGCAACACACAATTACCATTTCTTGACATAATGGTAATTAAAAACAACACCACAATCACAACTGATATTTATTGCAAAAGCACAGATACACACCACTACCTAAATTTCAAATTATGCCATCCAGCACACACAAAACGCAATATCCCATACTGTCTAGCCAGGAAAATTTGTACTATAATTGATGATCCAAATACCAGAAACGCATGACTTATAGAACTGAAAGGATTTCTGCTCAAACTAAATTACCCTCTCCTACTTATAGAAAAAAAGCATACAATGAGCAAAAGAGAAACCTGCAGAACAACTTAGAGCAACATAGAAAAGACAAACTCATCAAAGGAACACAATAACATCTCTAGTAACACACAATCCGCATCACCAAAACATTTTTAACATCATCAAAACAAATTTGCCAATCATAAAAACAAAGTGAAAAATTAAAAAAACATATCTAGGAGTGGCTGTGTGGTAAGTAGCTTGCTTACCAACCACATGTTTCCGGGTTCAGTCCCACTGCATGGCACCTTGAGCAAGTCTCTTCTACTATAACCTCGGGTCGACCAAAGCCGTGTGAGTGGATTTGGTAGACAGAAACTGAAAGAAGCCTGTCATATATACATATATATATATGTATGTGTGTATATATGTTTGTGTGTGCGTGTTTGTGTATCTGTGTTTGTCCCCAACATTGCTTGACAACCGATGGTGGTGTGTTTACGTCCCCGTAACTTAGCAGTTTGGCAAAAGAGACCAGTAGAATAAGTTTTGGGGTCGATTTGCTCAACTAAAGACGGTGCTCCAGCATGGCCACAGTCAAAGGACTGAAACAAGTAAAAGAGTAAAAGAGTAATCAAACACTTATCTTAAGCAAAAGGCAACCTCATAACCTAAAGAAAGTATTAACAAAAGCAAAATTCAACATAAACAAACAGGATATAACATTCAAAGTATCGAAGTGTAATGATAACATATGTGAAACATGTCAATACATGCATACGAGTAGATCCATTAGAACAAAAAATGGACAGATTTTTGCAAATACAGATATGAACTGCAAAAGCAGAAATTTCATCTACTGCATTAAATGCCCAAATTACAAGGAATAATATATAGGAGAGACAGGGAATGCATTATCAGAATGCTCATGAGTCCACAAACAACAAATCCAGAACACCAATGTTCACCAAATTCCACTGAGCAAACATTTAGAGAAAACATTTTTAATTTTTCCTTTCCACAAACTACATAACTCAAGTGAGGTTGGAAGAAAGATAATAAGGAAAACGGTTTATTAAAATGTTCGAACCTATTCTGAAAGGAAATAACAGGAATAATATAACAGTTAATGATGTGGATTAATAAATAAATAAAAGTTACAGAATATTGGTATGCCTGGCAAACCAGGATGTTTAAGTGCATGTGGATTGATCAAGAAGGTATTCTGAAAACTCAGTTGGTTGGAGCATTCTAAGAGGTACTAAAGTTAAGAACTCAACTGTCAGTTAAATGTATTTGTAATCTGAGGAGTATACTATGTATGAGAGCACTAATTTTGTTAAAATACCATAATAAAAAACGTGAAAATCAGACTATGTTTCAACTTTATTCAACTAATATGCATATAGGGAACATACTACTATCATGTTCTTAAGAATGAAATCAACCTCTCTGTCTATATATCTACCCTCTTTAAAATGTTGGCAAATGAAATAAGGATAAGAATGTGCATTGTCTGTTTAATTGGAAAATTCTATAAGTGGCTGAAGATTGCTCAACATTTTAAAACTGATGTAATACTTACAGTGTTTAATAAAATGAGGTAATTTAGTTCAAAAAATTTAGTTCAAAGACTATGTATTACTCATAAAATACAGTGTACATTTAAACACATAAGGAATCCACTCGTGGGATTCAACATGCTAGAAAGAACAGCTAGGTTCTATAACCACAAAATTAGTGATGATGATTGTGATGATGATGATGACTGTGATGGTTGTGATAATCATGATGATGATGATGATGACGACAACGATGATTATGATATATATCATTTGCCATGCCTACAGGTGTCACCAATTATGGATCCCCTCCATGCCAAAGATGTGTAGTTTTCTGCTGTCTTCCATCAGATTATTTACAGTATACTCTGTTAATAACCTGATTTTTTAACTTGCCCCTCGAGGCACAGGGCCTATTTAACCACCAGACAAGGGGGTTTGGTTTGCATCACATACAGTGGTGAACCTGGGTGACACATGTCTATGGCCCAACCCTTCTTTAAGTTTGGTATGTCTTAGCCAAAGAACTACTTTCTGTTATTGTGTCCTTTGACTGATATTACTGCCCTGGGTCTGAGTTGACCTGGGAAGAGAGATGACATCTCCATACTTTACAGAAAAATTCCTGAACTTTTGAGCCGAAGCCTCACCACAGGATGCAATTTACTGTCATTATGAGGGTGTATATGTTTATGTTTGTGTGTGTGTATGTGTGTATGTGTGTGTGTGTGTGCGTGTGTGCATTTTTGCATATGTATGTGTAGCCATATATATTTATCCATACATAAATATATATGTGTGTGTGTGTGTATGTGTGTGTATGTGTGTGTATGTGTGCGTGTGTGTGTGTGTGTATGTATGTATGTATATATGTATGTATATAAATATATGTATGTATGTATACATATACACCTATATACATACATAGATGTATACACATACACACACATCTACATATATATATATATATATATATATATATAGTATATATATACATATGTATATATATACACTCACACATGCACATAGACATACACAAATATATGCGCTTGTATATGATACATGCGAGTATGAATGTGAGTATGTAAATATATATATATGTGTGTGTGTGTGTATGCATGTATCCACACATGTATGTACGTATTTATAAATGTATGAGTATGAATTAAAAGGAAAAAGATAAAGTGAAAAAGAAAGAGATAACAAAGAAAGATGTCTGAAATAGGAAAAGATACAGATTACATGCAATTTAATAAAGAGGAGGATGTAATTAAATGGAGAGAAAGGTTACATAAAGGTCACAAGGTCAGCAACCAAATTATAACCAGGCAGTGGTTTGTGAGGGGTTAAAGAATGAGGTCTGAGTATTTGTAGGGCAAGGTGAGGGCAAAAATATTATTTGTTGTCATGGTAATCATAGTAGTTAAAGTAGTGTCTGTTGTTTGTTGTTGTACCAGGTCAGTGCTGAATGAGCAGAGCTATGATCAAAGACACCCCAGCTGTGACCAACATGTCAATTACTTACATGTAGTGTTTAGAGAACAGTATTATATACTGCTGTGGTTCTCAAATGGGGTCCATATGGCCCCTGAGGGTCTATATAAGATTTTGGGGTGTCTACGTAACAAAATGGTAAATTGGAGATCTGCAAAAATATTTTAAGGACCCCTGAAAAAATTTTGCTTTAAATGTATGTATTGGTATGTATTGCAAGAAACAGCTAGGTTTCTTTCTCAAACATTTTACCTAGTTCAACCTGCTCAAGTTGATGCTGGATAGCATTGGATAACATAATCCAATGTATCCTAATTATGCAGCGGCGAGCTGGTAGAATCGTTAGCACACCAGGCGAAATGCTTAGCGGTATTTCATGTCTTTACATTCTGAGTTCAAATTCGATGTAATCGACTTAATCCCTTTGTCTGTCCTTGTTTGTCCCCTCTATGTTTAGCCCCTTGTGGGCAATAAAGAAATAACAAACATACACACACACACACATGCATATATATATATATATATGATGGGCTTCTTTCAGTTTCCGTCTACCAAATCCACTCACAAGGCTTTGGTCGGCCTGAGGCTATAGTAGAAGACACTTGCCTAAGGTGCCACGAAGTGGGACTGAACATGGAACCATGTGGTTTGTAAGCAAGCTACTTACCCCACAGCCACTCCTATGCCTATGAATAGAAAGACGTTTACAGCACTCAGGTTTCGCAAGCGGTCACCCATCTAAGTACTAACTAGGCTTGACATTGCTTAACTTCGGTGATCGGATGAGAACCAGTGCTTTCAAAGTGATACGGCCGTAGATTATATTTATTTAGTAAGAGCTTCCAATTTGCAATATTTATTTCTCTATTATCAATTATCTTTTCTACTCTAGGCGCAAGGCCTGAAATTTTGGGGGAGTGGGGCAGTCAATTAGATTGACCCCAATATGCAACTGGTACTAATTTAATTGACTCCAGAAGGATGAAAGGCAATGTCGACCGTGATGGAATTTGGACTCAGAATATAACGGCCGACGAAATACCGCTAAGCATTTTGCCCAGCGTGCTAACGATTCTTCCATCTTGCTGCCCTTTCCAATTTGCAATATTGACTGGTTACTTTGGTTTATCAGAATTGAAGGTTTGAATGTGGAAGCATTTATAATGTGTTAAACAATAGATAGGCATAGGAGTGGCTGTGTGGTAAGTAGCTTGCTTACCAACCACATGGTTCCGGGTTCAGTCCCACTGTGTGGCATCTTGGGCAAGTGTCTTCTACTATAGCCTCAGGTTGACCAAAGCCTTTTGAGAGGATTTGGTAGACGGAAACTGAAAGAAGCCCATCGTATATATGTATATATATATATGTATGTGTGTGTATATACGTTTGTGTGTGTGTTTGTCCTCCCAACATTGCTTGATAACTGATGCCGGTGTCTTATGTCTCCGTAACTTAGCAGTTCAGCAAAAGAGACTGATAGAATAAATACTAGGAAGTCCTGGGGTCGATTAGCTCGACTAAAGGAGGTGCTCCAGCGTGGCCACAGTCAAATGACTGAAGCAAGTAAAAGAGTAAAAAGTAAAGAGATTATTTGAAGAAAAAACAAAAGGGAGAAAAGAGAAGAGAAGAGAAAGAAAGAAAGAGAAAAGAAGACAAACATAAACACGAAGGAGATAAAAAGGAACAAAAAAAAATGTTGAAAAACTAGTGGGATATTGAATATAGATAAAGCTGGGACTGAAGCTGTTATATGAGGAATTGTGTAACAAACTAGAATGAATGGTATTTAAATTTAAAATGTATTATTATAATAAAACTTGTTACACAGACAAGAGTTGGAAATTGGAGCTAGTGATGTTTACAATTATTAACTACCAGCAAAATGTCCCCTGTCCAATGGACAGCGCTGAGTTGTCAAACATTTAAACCAAATTTTCTCAAAACAACTTGTCCAACCGTCCCATAGGCCTCCCCTTTGAGAAACACTGATTTAATTTAAATTTGAGACACCAGCAAAAGAAGAAATAAAGATAGACTTTTTTTCTATTCCAAAGAAAAACGATTTTAATGCGCATACAAATGCACGTTCCCACGGCTTTAGCGATTGTATTCTCACCTGGAAATGATTTTTGTAATTTGTTCAAGACTTATGCACACCCTGATACTGTCGGTATCTACATATCAAATTTGAGCGCAATCAGATGGAGGATGCCCAAGATCCTAGAAGACACACACACAGACAGATAGAACGATTTTATATAATAGATGTGTAACAAACTAGAACAAATGGTATTTAAATTTAAAATGTATTATTATAATAAAACTTGTTACAGAGACAAGAGTTGGGAATTGGAGCTAGAGATGTTTACAATTATTAACTACCAGCAAAACGCCTCCCCCCCCCGTCCAATGGACGGTGCTGAGATGTCAAACATTTAAACCAAATTTTCTCAAAACAACTTGTCCGACTGTCCCATAGGCCTCCCCTTTGAGAAACACTGATTTAATTTAAATTTGAGACACCAGCAAAAGAAGAAATAAAGATAGACTTTTTTTCTATTCCAAAGGAAAACGATTTTAATGCGCGTACAAATGCACGTTCCCACGGCTTTATAGATCGCATTCTCACCTGGAATCAATTTTTGTCCTTTTTTCAAGATTTATACACGTCCTGATACCATCGGTATCTACAATCAAATTTGAGTGCAATCAGATGGAGGATGCCCGAGATCTTAGAAGACACACACACAGACAGACAGAACGGATTTTATATAATAGATGTGTAACAAACAAGAACGAATGGTATTTAAATTTAAAATGTATTATTATAATAAAGCTTGTTACACAAACAAGAGTTGGAAATTGGAGCTAGTGATGTTTACAATTATTAACTACAAGCAAAACGTCCCCCACCCCTCGGTGCTGAGTTGTCAAACATTTAAACCAAATTTTCTCAAAACAACTTGTCCGACCGTCCCATAGGCCTCCCCTTTAAGAAACACTGATTTAACCTAAATTTGAGACACCAGCAAAAGAAGAAATAAAGATAGACTTTTTTTCTATTCCAAAGAAAAACGATTTTATTGCGCGTACAAATGCACATTCCCACGGCTTTATCGATCGCATTCTCACCTGGAATCGATTTTTGTAATTTTTTCAAGACTTATACACGCCCTAATACTGTCGGTATCTACATATCAAATTTGAGCACAATCGGATGGAGGATGCCCGAGATCCTAGAAGACACACACACAGACAGACAGAACGGATTTTATTTAATAGATGTGTAACAAACTAGAACAAATGGTATTTAAATTTAAAATGTATTATTATAATAAAACTTGTTACACAGACAAGAGTTGGGAATTGGAGCTAGTGATATTTACAATTACTAGTTACAAGCAAAACGCCCCCCCCCCCCCGTCAAATGGACAGTGCTGAGTTGTCAAACATTTAAACCAAATTTTCTCAAAACAGCTTGTCCAACATTCCCATAGGCCTCCCCTTTGAGAAACACTGATTTAATTTAAATTTGAGACACCAGCAAAAGAAGAAATATAGATAGACTTTTTTTCTATTCCAAAGAAAAACAATTTTAATGCGCGTACAAATGCACGTTCCCACGGCTTTATCATTTGCATTCTCACCTGGAATCGATTTTTGTAATTTTTTCAAGACTTATACACGTCCTATACCATTGGTATCTACAAATCAAATTTGAGCACAATCAGATGGAGGATGCCCAAGATCCTAGAAGACACACACAGACAGAATGGATTTTATATAATAGATGTGTAAAAAACTAGAACGAATGGTATTTAAATTTAAAATGTATTATTATAATAAAGCTTGTTACACAGACAAGAGTTAGAAATTGGAGCGAGAGATGTTTACAATTATTAACTATTAAAATTCAAAACTGATAATTAGGGGTTTTAATTATGTCATTGTAAAGATTAGGGGTAATGTTTTGATCGTACATAAAGTATAATTATAAAAGATGAGTATTTGGGGCTATTATTAAAGAAAACAGTTAAATTAAATTAAGAATGCAACATGGAACCAGGCCAGTAGGTATAGCTTTTTTATAATAATAATTTTAATATGTATATAGATGTGTGTGCATGAGTGAGCTTGTGTACATATATATATGTGTGTGTGTGTGTGCATGTGTATGTGTGTGTGCATGTGTGTGTATGTGTGTGTTCTTAGACAAGAATTTGTAATCTGCTAAAGTACAGAGTGACACCACAGATTAATGTAAAATTACTTTTTTTATAACTAATCAAAAAAAGAAACATATAAGTGGAGGTGGCAGCAGCAGCAGTGGTGGTGGTGGTGGTGGCGGCGGCGGCTGTGGTGGTGGTGGTGGTGGTGTGGTGGTGGTGGTGGTGGTGGTGGTTTTGGTGGTGGTGGTGGTGGTGGTTTTGGTGGTGGTGGCGATGGTGATGGTGGTGACGGTGGTGGTGGTTTTGGTGGTGGTGGTTTTGGTGGTGGTGGTGGTGTGGTGGTGGTGGTGGTAGTGGTGGCTGAGATGTTGGTGTTGGCAGTGTGGTCACTATTGTGGTAACTCACAGTTCAATGATGTTTCACTATGACAACCAAATAATAACAGATTAAGAGACACCTGATCTATTTAGTGCATGATTGCGTGACAACTGGAGTGAGGGATTATAAAGAGTGCATGTGTGTGTGTTTGTGTATGTCTGTGTTTGTGTGTGTGTGTGTGTGTGTGTGTGTGTGTATGGTTAAATAGATTTCCCAAGAATAGAGGAGACTCCCATTAAGCGAAGGAGCTCTTTTAGCAGAAAGATACTCTCACATATAACTCACAGCCAAAATAGTACCTGTTATCTCCCAATGCTTGTCGTGGGAACTTACTATGGCAACTAGTGGAGGCACATGGCCTAGCGGTTAGAGCAGCAGACGCGTGGTCGAGGGATCGCAGGTTCGAATCTCAGATTGGGCGATGTGTGTGTTTATGAGCGAAACACCTAAGCTCCACCCGGCTCCAGCAGAAAGTAATGGCGAAACTTCTGCTGTCTCTTTCGACACAACTTTCTCTCACTCATTCCTCCTGCATCTTGCGGCTCACCTGTGACGGACCAGTGTCCCGTCCAGGTGGGGAACCTATACGCCAAGAAACCGGGAAACCGGCCCTTATGAGCCAGGCATGGCTCAAGAAGGAACAAAAAGCAACAACTATGTCAACTGAGAGGATGGCAAAAGTGTTGTACAAGTTTCTGTTACTTAAATTAAATGACATACAAATGTCTCATTATTCATTTCATGATGATCTACCCAATGCCCATGGGTATTAGAGACAACACTGCTGTAAAAATGCTTAGATTTGAAACCCAATCTAAAGATTCTTGGTCATCCAAACCACCACAATCAACAGGCATGAGAAAAGGTTTTCTTTGTCCTGTCAAAAAATGATAAATCATCTCCCTTTGACCTACGACCTCATCCATGTCAGGCGAAATTCAAATGGACAGAAGCTGACTCCTTTAGGTACAATCTCTGCTGCAGTATGTCTGTTCTTCTAGCTGCCACAGCGGTTATAAAATACTGTGGTCAACAGAGAGACAGACAGAAAGGCCTAGGATGCAGAGGAGAAAGGCTTTGGCGGACAGGCTGAAAGGTTCATGACACACTGGTAGATAGAAAGGTTCATGGCAGACTATTGTCTCAGATTATCGGCGCACACACACACACAAATATATTCAGTTCTGACATATCACCTCCACAGATGTACTCTGTTGCTATTACTAGCATCTCATAGCAGTTTTCAACAATTACATGTAGTGAAGAATATTGTATACCAAAGGCAAATGAAGTACAGCAAATAAATTATTTTAACTATGAATCGATGTCATTTATTTGTTTACTTCAAAGGCATCCACATGCCTATCACATTTGTTCACCTTAACACACCTTAACCACTACACTGAGATCATCCCAGGAATACAGACTGTGATCTTAAGAGACATGTGATTTGTGGAAAAGATTATTACTATGTATATATACATAAGGTGAGCTGACAGAATTGTTAGCAAAGTGAGCTTCTTCACAACTAAGCAAAGAATGGAAGTACTGGTCAAGAAATAAATGTGATACTAATATCTGCATTCTTTCCGTTATCTGGGGTATAACTGGCCCACTTACAAATACCCCTCATTCATTGCACAATGAACTTTGCTTGCGAAGACCTATTGAGGCAAGTGTAAACAAACCAAAATTGCTGACGTGGCTGATGACAGTACCACTTGATTGGCACTTGTGCCAGTGGAATGTTAAAAGCACATCCAAGCATGATCGTTGCCAGGGCCACGGATTGGCTCCCATGCCAGTGACACATGAAAAGCATCATTTGAGTGTGATTGTTGCCAGCGTCACCTTACCGGCACATGTGCCGGTGACATGTGAAAAGCAACATTTGAGCATTGTCATTGCCAGTGCTGCTGGACTGGCTCCTGTGCAGGTAGCACATAAAAACACCTTTTGAGCATGGTCATTGCCAGAACTGCTTGACTGGCCCTCGTGCCAGTGGCATGTAAAAAGCACCCACTACACTCTCAGAGTGACTGGCGTTAGGAAGGGCATCCAGCTGTGGAAACTTTGCCAGATCAGATTGAGCCTGGTACAGCCTCTGGCTCACCAGTCCTCAGTCAAACTGTCTTGCTCATGCCAGCATGGAAAACGGACATTAAATGATGATGATGATGATGACCCGTTTAATCTGTGACTGAAGGAAACTTCAGTGATTTTGAATTGGTGTGAAACACATACATCTAGGGAAGCA
The DNA here is from genome assembly GCF_006345805.1 of Octopus sinensis. Taxonomy (NCBI): domain Eukaryota; kingdom Metazoa; phylum Mollusca; class Cephalopoda; order Octopoda; family Octopodidae; genus Octopus; species Octopus sinensis. Next base: position 21,067,812 of record NC_043002.1, on the reverse strand, counting down.
TTGTTCTTTCCTATACATTCTTTTAGCAGGCATTTGCAGGAGTGCTGACTGAGGGAGCTGCTTGGATTCCTGGAGCACTTTTCATTTATTATAAATATATATATGATGCCAGCGCTACCTTGACTGGCTTCTGTGCTGGTGGCACGTAAAAAGCACCAACTGATCGTGGCTGTTTCCATGGCTGGATGCACTTCTTAACACCAACCACCTCACAGAATGTACTGGGTGGTTTTTCTGTGGTACCAGCACTGGCATTTTTATGTGGCACTAGTACAAGTGCATTAATGCAGTACTAGCATAGGAGCTTCTATGTGGCACTAGTACAGGCACTTTTATGTGACATTAGCATGGGCACTTTTATGTGACACCAGCATGAGTGCTTTTACGTGACACCAGCATCCATGTGCCTTCTAAGGAAGGACCTCCCAGCTGAGTATGTCAATATGTATATGTGTATATATATGAATGTATGAGTGTGAATGTATGTATGTACCTATGTACACTAGCATAGCTAGAGTGTGTGCTGCCTGAGGTGGCCCTTCCATTGGCTACCACAACAAAAACACATATTGCCAACAGCTGACCCAAAACTGCTGTCCCTTTAAAAGTGCTGCCCAGGGCAGACTACTCCTACTGTATCTTCTAACTATGCTAGTGCCTATGTACATACATCTCTATCCACTCGGTATTTTTGTCAGATATTAGATTAGGTAACTAGCTTCAAAAAGAACAACAATCAAAGCTAAAGAATTCTAAAGAAAGAAATACATACCAAAGGCAAGTAACTGCTATTTGGATGTGACAGTTTATAGTTGTACACAACCTTTGGTACTGGCAGTCTTACAGGGCCCTGCTGTGATTCCTGAAAGAATAAACATTAATGATTAGGAAATAAACAATAAGTTTAAGAAACAGGTTGAAGAAAGCTAGTGTTGTTGTTAGTGATAGTGTTTAGCCCCAAGGTCACCTTCCATCATGTAGATCGATGATGGAAGGTTTCCAACCATGCACCCTGTCATTTTATGAGACATTACATGAAATTGTTCAAATCAATGTGTTCTTTAAGAATGTAGACAGCAAGGTGTGATTTGATGGAAATCTGGCCTTTATTTTTAGCTGGTCCAGTGACCACATAAAGGTTCCTTTCATTGGATCAAAGAGTGGTTAGTCAAATTTGGTGGTGATGACAGAGGAGGACTGTACAATAAGATTGTTTATATGACACTATATACACACACACACACACACACACACACACATATATATATATATATATATATATATATATACTAACAATATAGGATGAAGTCCCTTTCTCTACAGAAAAGGATTCCATCAAAAAGCGTGGCAGTATATTAAAAAACCTTTACGGTTGAAGTATAAACATCTTATAATTAAGGGCTAAAGAAGGTTATTCTAAAGCCAATACACTGATTTATCCACTTATAATCCACTTGTTACAGGAAAATTGAACTGAAAGCGGGCAACTAACCTTTAGAAAATTTAAATTTCGTTATCTCTATATTGAATCAATTTCAGAATTGATTCAATATAGAGATAACGAAATTTAAATTTTCTAAAGGTTAGTTGCCCGCTTTCAGTTCAATTTTCCTGTAACAAGTGGATTATAAGTGGATAAATCAGTGTATTGGCTTTAGAATAACCTTCTTTAGCCCTTAATTATAAGATATATATATATATATATATATACATAAATAAATTAGAGAAGAACCACCTTTTATCAATTCAACAATGAAATAACAATGATATAATTAAATTATACCATATAGAAAAAAATTAAATATATGATAAAACATATACCAATAATTAAGTAAAATACAAAATAATAAATAAAAGTATATAATTGGTAAAAAGACTAGATGTGTTTCGTGGCTATGTTTACAAACTGATAACAGTAAAATCAATTCAGTTTAAATATAGTCACTCTTCAGGTCCAAAATAAAAACAATAAAATAATTAAATAAATGAATATACGTATATAATCTTGTAAGGAAATTTAAACATATATATATAAAAATACGTAATCTCTATATATATAAAACTGAGAATGTGTGTCTGTCTGTCTGCCTGTCTGTCTGTGTGTTTCCCTAAAACTTGAGAACTACACAACCAATTTCATTCAAATTTTACACATGCCGTACTTAGGGTCCATGTAGTTTCATGGGCAAAAAAAATGTTCAACTTCTTGCCTAGAGCGAGCCCATAGCAATATCATATCTTCTCCACTATTTCAGTATTACGTGTTAAAAGTGAAGCAAAAACATTTCTCTATTTTATGTCAGATACTTTCACTTTAACAATAAAAATAATAATAACAATTGAATTATATGTAGTAAGTAATAATTAAAATCAAACTAAAGTATAATATAATTGTAACATAACAAAAGTAAAAATAGCAATTGGTATAAAATTGCATCAATGACTTGAACTTGAACATGAATGGGAATAAATTAAAAATAAAATTAGCATGCAGAAATGGAATAGTCCAGATGAATCTGTGCTTTTACATTAAATTATCTGCTAATTAGCTAGCATTAAGTATCTATATGAAGTTTGGCTGTATGTAATATCTGTTTTCTTGAACAGCCGCTCCTGTTGGTTTATTTCTTATACATAAAGGACTAAAGCTTCAACTGCTTACTGCTTTCTGACTCATCGTAAGGTTTGTCGTAAGTAATTATTATTACTGTTTAACTATTGTTATCACGTTTGTTGGTTCCTCGTAAAGGAAACATTGTTGCGTTGCATTTATTAAATAATTGTAAACTGTAACCCTCCCCCTTTGGGAGAAGGAGCTTTGGTTAATGTTTAAAAATTGAATTGTGTCCCTATTTGGGGAAATTGACAATATTTTCACCGTTTACATGGAAGCATTTTTGTTAGAATGCCTTCAATAGAAGAAAGTCCAAAAATGAATTTCGCTGCAGCCGTCGGTGGGTGTGAACTCATTGAAATTTAAATGGAAGAAATACGGATTGATCACCGACAAAGACGGTGAATCTAGGATAACACCACAAAACGAAATAAAAAATTAAATTATATATATATATATACACACACACATATCTACATATCTACATATATATACTCTTTTATTTGTTTCAGTCATTTGACTGCAGCCATGCTGGAGCACTGCCCTTAGTCGAACAAATTAACCCTAGGACTTATTCTTTGTAAGTCTAGTACTAGTACTTATTCTATCAGTAACTTTTGCTGAACTGCTAAGTTACAGAAATTTAAACACACCATCATCAGTTGTCAAAGCAATGGTGAGGGGACAAACACAGACACAAGCACAAACATATATATATACACAATGGGTTTCTTTCAGTTTCCATCTGCCAAATCCACTGACAAGGCTTTGGTTGGCCCGAAGCTATAGTAGAAGACACTTGCCCAAGGTGCCATGCAGTAGGAGTGAACCTGAAACCATGTGGTTGGGAAGCAAGCTACTTACCACACAGCCACTCCTGTGCCTATTATATATATATATAAGTGTATGTGCATACGCATATACACAAGTAGTAAACAAGTGAACAGCGAAAAAAAAAAAGTGGTATCAAAAGTGCTGGAAAGAGTGGGAGAGAGAGTGGGAGGAAAGCCAGAGTATAACATAGGGAGAAGGAGAAACTATAAGATAAGAGTGTCAGAATGCGAGAGAGAGAGGAGAAGAGAAAGACACTTAGCTAGGGTGACGCAAAATGAGAGTAGGAGTGAGAAAGAGAATGAGGGGCAGCATTGAGAGTTACTCACCTGTGCACACTTTTACAAGTTTTTCAGGTGTTTTAATCTGATTGTTGTCTTTACAATTAGACTGTGAAAGAAGAGAAGGGAAAAGAAATGGTACTGATGGTGGTATTGGTGGTGGTGGTGGAGGCTACAGTGATGATCATGGTGGTTGTGGTGGCAGACAGCCTTGTACTATTGTTAGTTATCGTAGTAGTAGTAGTAGTAGTAGTAGTAGTAGTAGTAGTAGTAGTGGTCATATTTGCAGTAGCCTTAGCACAGTAGTAGCAGCAGTAGTGGTGGTGGCGGTAGTAGTAGTAGTAGTAGTAGTGGTGGTGGTAGTGGTAGTAGTAGTAGTAGTAGTAGTAGCAATAGTATTTGTAGTACTAGTAGTAGTAGTAGTAGTAGTAGTAGCAGCAGCAGCAGCAGATAATTATGTAGTCAGTAGGAAAACAGATATCTAAGTGTTAATAAGGTGAAAGAGATAGACTTAACTGATACGGGACAAACCAAATCAAACGCGATGGATCGTCATGGAGACAGCCATCCAGAATGAAGCGAATTAGATAAGGAAGGACAATACAACGTTGATGATGGTGATGTGATGGTGACGGCAGCAGCGGTGGTGGTGGTGGTGATTATGATGATATTGATGACCATCACCATCACCACGATGACGGCGATGACGATGATAACAATGACGATAATGATGGTGATGTCAGTGGTAGTGATGATGGTGGTGGTGGTGGTGGTGGTGGTGGTAGTGGTGGTGGTGGTGGTGGTGGTGGTGGTGGTGTGGTGGTGGTGGAGGCGGAGCTAGTGATGGAGGTGGTGGTGGCGGTGGAGATAGTGGCAGAGGACGGCGGTGGTGGTGATAGTGATAGTAGCAGTGAAGGTGGTGGTGAAGGGGGTAGATGATGATGATGATGATGATGATGATGATGATGATGATGATGATGATGATGATGATGGGAGGAGAAAGAGGAAAATGATGATTTTGATGGTAATGAGGAGGACATGATAATAGAATAATAAGATAATAAATCAAAATCATTGGCATTGAGGGTGGTGGTATGTGGGGGGGGTATTAGTATTAATGATGATCTTCTATACAGTCACAAGGTCACATATTTGTCAGGAACAGGGAAAAGTGGTGGTGGCAGGGGAGTGTAGTTAATTTAATCAGACTCCAATACATGATATATTCATATTCTTTTTTTTATTTATTTCTTGGCCTCACTCCAACCATGAAGGGATCAAAAATAAAGTTGACTTTACTAGGATTTGAACTCAGAATATAAAGCAAACAAAATATTACATGACGTTTTGTTCAAATCTTGGTAAAAGGCACAGGTGCTAGTGCCACATAAAAGGCACTGGTGCTGGTGACACATAAAAGGCATCAGTGATGGTGCCACACAAAAGGCACTGGCGCTGGTGCTGCATAAAAGCATCAGTGATGATTCCACATAAAAAGCACTGGTGCTGGTTCCATATAAAAGGCACAGGTGTTGGTGCCACATAAAAGGCATCAGTGCTGGTGCCATGTAAAAAGCATTGGTGATGGTGCCACATAAAAAGCACTGGTACTGGTGTCACATAAAAGACACTGGTGACGGTGTCACATAAAAAGTACGGGTACTGGTGTCACATAGAAAGCATCAGTGCTCTAGTGCTGGTGCCATGTAAAATGCACTGGTGCTGGTTCCACATAAAAAGCATCGGTACTGGTTCTGCCTAAAAAGCACCCAGTACACTCTGTAAAGTGGTGGGTATTAGGAAGGATATCTCAAGAACCTCTGGATGGATTCAGATGAAACTTTCAGGGATGTCTTGCCTCATGACTAGCACGAACTGATTAGGGGTTTGGGATCGATCTGGTACCAGACTAAGATTCAGGATTATTTTTTTTTTAATTTTTTTTTTTACTTAATTTTTGAGAGCAGTCAGGTCCATTTTAGTATTCTCGTTTGTGAAAGCAGTCAAGTTTAATTCAGATATTCTCATTTTAAAAATCATCTCTGGCTAATTGTTGAGAGAATATTGGTGTTGCCTTGGCAGAGGTTTGTGCTCTCTGAGCGGTCTTGTTCACGTTGTTTTGAATTAATTGTGCTTAAAGATTTTGATGGTGTGTTTGTGTATTTTTAGAATGACATTGTAGGGTAGGTGTGAGAGGTTGGATCTGGTCAGCTTTAACATAAAACAGGTGGAATAATTGGGTTGGATATGGCCGCCAGTTTTAATGCTAAAGGGTTAAATATTGGAAATGAGTGTAGTAGTATGATGGTTGACCAGGTCAGAGTTAGAATTGCTCTTCTTGAGCATGGAGCATACTATAGCATGTTTCAAAGATTAGGATATATCTTTGGAGAAAGAGGGTGGGATAAAGAGATAAAAAGACAGAGAGAAAAAGGGAGAAAGAGAGAGGGAGACATAGAGAGAGTGAGAGAGAGATTGAAGAATTTGGTGCAGAGAGGAGCTATTTCAGGGTGTATTGTTTGGGAGTAATGAAAGGAACATCATCAGTACTGGTGGCCTTGTCAGGTTGAAATGACATTTGGCATCCGTGTGTGTGTGTGTGTGTGTGTGTGTGTGTGTGTGTTGTGTGTGTGTGTGCATGCGTGTGTGTGCATATGTGTGTGTGTGTGTGTTTGTGCATAATGGTGAGGTGATTTATCTAGTGTGTTACAGTATGGAACTTGATGTGAAGTAAACAGTAAATGCTGAGGCTTTCTTAGTGATAGCAATAGAAAATACCATAGAAATAGAAATACAATAGTTGAGCTGTTGTGAAAAGGGGGATTCCTCAAACCTGGTAGTGAACCTTTAGTGAAGGGACCACAATGTATGTACCTTATTTGATGGCATATAAGACACACTTTTCTCCAAAAATCCCCCCAGGTCTGACATGAAAATTTAAACCTCTATTACATACTTTAATGCATTAAATTTTTTTTTTAATATGCACTACTGAAATTAGAGTGCACCTAATATACCTGTGTGTTATTTTATGCCATCGAATATAGTATATCAGTAAACGTATGTATGTACATATGAGAGAGAGAGTATCTGTGAGTGTGGAGAGAGAGAGAAAGAAAGAGCTAAAAAGTGGGGAGAGAGAAAATGCATAATTTTTGTTTGCTTGCTTCAGCCCTCAACACCTGATAAACTCATTGAGATAACATTGTGAAATGCATTGCACTAGACTTCCGTTGCCAGAAGTTGTGAGTCTAGTAATGACTTACCAGTTGACTCCTTTGACTGCCTCTCATTTCTTACCTCTCTATGATTCCTGGAAAAAATGGTCTTTGCAAAACCTACTGATCTTCTTACTTTATTTCAAAATTTTGCCATAAAAGCATGACACAAAGCAGCTTGTGGGATGGACAAAAACATTGATGAGATGAATGATGAAAAAGAGTGATATTGATGGGAGAAGACAAAAAATGCCCATTGATTTTTTGCTTCTCTAAAACATTATTCTTTTTTTTTCATAAGAAAAAAAAAACAAAAAAACAAAATGAGGTATTAAACCTCTTACTTCAGTTCTTACAATTAATAGTCCATTACAAATTGAGGCACTGTGCCTCTTACATACAATAACCATTCAGGCACTAAAGCCTCTTTATCTTTCCTCCCCGACCAGGCCGTATGCCTCCCATAGGCATTGCTCCAGCTCCAGGTCGGGGTCCCAGAAGGCGAACCTAAACTTGTCCTTCGGGAAGGAGTCAATCACCCTGAACATATCGACTTCCGATCTGACCTCCGTAGTCACATGCGGAGGCTAATCCAGGTCTTCAGTCCAGGGCATGGGCTCCTCCCTCCGGCCCTCTAGCTTCCTTAAGAAGCTCTGTATTGCCCCTCCTTTATGGAAGAAGATAACAAAATCATCTCTCTCCGTGCTGGGAGGGTCCACAGTTTCCTCTGTCAGTGGCACACTTCCCACCAACAAAGTTTCAGGGCATGCCAGCAGTGTACCATCAACTGCCGGCAATGTCCTGTTCTTTTTCTTTTTTCTTTTTCTCCCCTTTGCTACAGGAGGGTGTGGTACCTCCGCTTTATCCAAATGATCTTCCTCTCCTCCTGCAGCCTTAGGGTCGTTCGGTGGGCAACCATTGTTGCTGACCTTCTTTCTTTTCTTTCCTTTTTTGAGAAGGTCTCCACCTCCTCAACTGCCTCAATCTCTCTCCAATGGGGGAGCGGGGGGTGGGGACACTGCTTCTATTAACTGCTCCAAGACCTTACCTTGGTCCTGGGGACAGTTTTTCTTAATGTGGCCCGGTTCCAGGCACAGGTGACACTTGGGGGATCTTCTTACTTGGTCATACCATCTCAGCTTCATTTCCTTTATTGTTATACAAAGGTCTCCACATTTCTGAGGTTTAGTAATCCTGCTTATTTGTGATACACTCCAAGTACAAGATGCCTAAAACATTGTGGCTGCTTATCAGTTCCTATGCCTATACCTTTCTCTGTATTTTCGCAGTGTAGGTCCACATCTAACATGCAGGAAGAATGTGAGAACCCATACATACATGCAAGAGCCTGATCATGTTCTTCAAAGTGATGTTTCTAACTTCCTACATTAACATGGATGTACTTAATGCAGTCATTGATTGTGTAGCTTATGTAAGGATATCATAAGCAATTAACCTCTCTCCATGAGTATTTGAACTGTCGCACAAACTCTGATTCCTTTCTTTTTGGCATCTGTTGTGAGTTTGCTTGTTTTTATTTGGGTTTTTTTTCAACACTGATGTCCGTTTTAAACTTCTGAATATACAATATGGTGTAATTGTATTATTATATAAGTGTATATCAGAGAGGCAGAGAGGGGGGGGGAGAAAGAGAGAGGGGGGGGAGAAAGGGAGAGGGGTGAGGGGAGAGGGAGAGGGAGAGGGAGAGACAGCCAGAGATAGACAGATAGAGACAGACAGACAGACAGCCAGAGACAGACAGACAGACAAACAGGTGGGCAGGTTGACAGGCAGGAAGGCAGAGATGGAGAGAGAGAGACAGGGAGAAAGAGAGAGTTGGAAAAAGAGAGAGAGAGAGCTGGAAAGAGAGAAAGAAAGAGAAAATGGAAACACAGAGAGAGAGAGATAGTGAGAGACAGATGGAGGTAGAGAGAAAGAGAGAGATAGACAAACAGAGACAGAGAGAGACATTCAGAGAGACCAAGACAGAGAGAGAGAGAGAGAGAGAGGCAGACAGACAGAGACAGAGACAGAGAAAGTATGTGTCTGAGATTGTATACTTTTTTTTCTTCCTTTTGTATCTTGAAGTCTTTTATTTTCTGCCTTTCACTTCCTCTCTTTCAGTTTGTACCTGTCACTCTCTCTCTCTTTCACTTCCTCCTCTGCATTTTATGTCTAGGTCTTTTCTCTGTATTGTACATTTTTTTCATTTTTGCTTTCATTTTTTGCCTCTTTCTCTCCCTCTCTCAGGCTCCATATATTTTTCTTTCTATTTAACTCTCTCTCTCCCTTTCTTTCTCTTACACTTTCTGTATTTTTTCCTCTATTTCTCTCTATATATGCTATTCTCTAAGTAAGTTTTTATCTGTTACTCTCCTCATTCTTTCCATTTTCTTCTTCCCCTCCAGTTGTTTTCCCCTCCAGTATCTTTCAAATTTATTCTGTCGTCCCTAGTCAAAATGCCTACTCCCAGTAAATCTTTCTTTTGCCACACATTCTTTCTCTATCTCAATGCAAGTTTATCTAGCTTTCTACACACACACACAGACAATCAGTAAATACATATTTCACCAGACACACACACACATACATGTCTACACATATATGCATACATACACACACATGCACATACGTACATACACACATACATATATTCTACAAAAACTCTCTGTCTCTGACACCATTTATTTATTAACTTATTTTTATTTGTTGTCATTCCCAACCTATTTATTAAAATATCCAACAGAGACAAATATCAGTCACATTGAACCAACACACAGTCAGTACATATATAACATAATGTCATGCACAAATGTAAGCCAGTGACAGAGTTTTTACATTGGTTGTACAACCAGTTTGAAATAGCAGCTAAATTCCTTCATGCCACACCTACTATCTTTAAAAGATTATGCATTATCACTGGATTATGGGATTTTAGATACACTGTGCTTGGACACAAAACAAAAAAAAATACATAGAATGGTTACCATGGCTGTGGAGTCAAAACAAAAAACTTTGACTCCAACTCTGACTCCTGTACTATTAGCACCCCGGCTCTGATTCCAACTCCGACTCCTCTTTATGTAATCAAGTGATTGTGGTCTACATATCTCATAAAGCATATGCATATGCTAGTACTTTGAGTAGGCCTATATGATATACCTGGTTTATATTAAAGAATAAAGACATTGTGAGTTGGAATCAGAGTCGGTATAGTTTTACTGACTCTGACTCCAGCTACCCCTTAACTGTTTCTGACTCCAACTCCATGACTCTGACTCCGCCTCCACAGCCCCGATGGTTACATCATAATTCTTTTCAGTCAGGGCTGAAGAAGGATTGAAAACCAACCATGTTGTAGAAAATAACACTATGAACCATTACTGTCATTTGAAAACAAGAATGGCTTGCTAACATGTACCATGCTTTCATTAATTGTTTTAGGTGCTTATATGGTTGTAAGCAGACACAGACACCACCTCGGCCCTCCCACTCTTGATCCAGAGGAACACTGAGGCTGTGACACTAGAGGGTGAGAGGGTTACACCAGCACCTGACTTCAGGACAACACATTACTCAGTTCAGGAATCAAACCCATGATTTTATGATTGTGAACCCAACATATTAATCATCAGTCCACATGGCATTGCACAGTTCAAAGATAGATTAGGATAAAAGTACAACAGAATCACATACATCAGTTTTCCCTTTGTTTTCCATGTGCCATCAAAAGCATAGACCCTTCTGGTTTGCACGAGACTAGATCTCAAAGTACTCAAACAGCACATGTTCTTACAAAAATAATGAAATACAAATTTATAAATGGCCAGCAATGTACACAGTCAAAAATAATATATATGTTTGCACAGTGATCCAGGTCGTCACTTTTAACACGTTTCAGAATGCATTGATAGAAATTAGGCTACATAAATGTATTTGTAGAAAAAAGAAGTAAACATATATTCGTGTTTGCACAAGTCACTTAGATAATTCGATATTTTGTGTAAGTAGCGTTATTAACACATGTGGCTTCACAAAAAGATGATAAAGCTATGTAATGTCTCATTTAGCTACAATGTTCCTCGTGTAGAGATTAACTAAAAGGGAATAGAATTACTGTTGATTGTTGCATCTGAAAAGAATAAGTGCAGATAATCAAACAGGAGAGTGCTGAGTGGAAGAACTAAGGGAGAGAACTGATTTTAGTTCCTGTTTATGTAGCCAAATTGGCTGATATATTCCTAGTCTCTGATTGGTTAATAAAAATCTTTGAAGCATAAGCTACTAAAGCAACACCTGTTGTATAGAGATAGCTATATATCACCATCAAGGAAAGGAAAAGCGGATCGTGCCGTTTGCGAGAAGAGATTCAATAGATTGCAGTGTGGTAGCTGCTCTACTAAGCAGGTCACTCCGAATGGCAAGTTGAGTCGTATACAAGTGATCTTTTTTGCCTCGATCTCTTTGAACAAGTCAGGTGGGACATCGACGCTGACGATGGTGAGACCACCACTGCCACTGCCAATGTCCAAAAATGGCAATTCTGCCGGTGATGCTACAATTCCTGGAAAACAGCAATTGATAAACACCGTAACAGAATAAGAGGTGACGAAAACTGGTTGCTGATGTAAATATTCTAATAGGAATGAATAGTAATATAAATGTTGGATTGGTCAAGGGACTGAGAGAACCATTCTGCGCACACATCTGAAAGGTGAAACTAGGGAGATGGTCTACACAATGGTTACACAAGAGTGAAAATAGGGTCTTCAAGATAAATGCACAAAGGTACAAGTAAATCTGCATAATGTGTGAGCAAGATGCATTTGAAGCTTGCAAGCTTCCTTATGTGTGTGTTTTGAATCCTGTAGAGATAACAAATGTAGAAAATAAGAGATGTTTTTGAGATAACAGCCATGAAGTTGCATATCAATTTTTCCTTATTTCTCACCTGCCACCAGGTTCAATCTCTTCCAGTCAGAGTAGTATTAGGATTCAAAAGCATCATATAGGTGTGGAAACTGCATTCTGTTTTCCTGACAGAGATTCAAAACGACATCTAAGAATTCTTGCTTGCCAGATTCACCTGCTATTTGCTGACCAAGCAGGAAAATCTCTTTGTCCTGTCAAAGGGAGCTGTGATTGATAATAGGTGTGTGAAAAAGTGCTACACCCTAGCTGTTGAGGGAACCTGTGGAAGAGGTAGACCCAGGAAAACCTGGGACGAGGTGGTGAAGCATGACCTTCAAACATTAGGCCTCACAAAGGCAATGACTAGTGACTGAGACCTCTGGAAATATGCAGTGCGTGAGAAGGCCCGGCAGGACAAGTGAGACCAGAATCCGTGGCCTTTACCAGGGATGTAGCCAGCCCACTTATGCATACCTTTCCTTCTTTGAACACAAAACTCTGCTTGCACAGACCTGTTGGGGCAAGTGAAATCGAAATTGAACCAAATTCGATGACTGGCACCCATGCCAGTGGAGCGCTAACAGCTCCATCCGAGCGGGATCACTGCCAGAGCAGCTGTCTGGCTTCTGTGCCGGTGGCACGTAAAAAGCACCATTTGAGCATGATCGTTACCAGCGTCGCCTTACTGGCACTTGTGCTGGTGGCACATGAACAAAGCATTCAAGTGAGGTCGTTGCCAGTGTCTCTGGACTGACTCCAGTGCAGATGGCACGTAAAAAACACCATTTCGAGCGTGGCCGTTGCCAGTACCGCCTGACTGGCCATCGTGCTGCTGGCACATAAAAGCACTCACTACACTCTTGGAGAGGTTGGCGTTAGGAAGGGCATCCAGCTGTAGAAACTCTGCCAGATCAGATTGGAGCCTGGCGCAGCCATCTGGTTCGCCAGTCCTCAGTCAAATCGTCCAACCCATGCTAGCATGAAAAGCGGACGTTAAATGATGATGATGATGATGATGATGATGATTATGATGATATACATATGTGTGTGTGTGTGCGTGTGTGTATGTATGCGTATAATTAAGATTCTGTTGGATTAGGTACTTAAATTGAGACACCTTGCTAGGTCGGTATAATCCACACGCCCAAACAATATTAATTGAATATTGAATATCAAGTAGGGGTATTTGCACCTGATATTCTTGCCATGTGTGCAGACAATGCAACCTAGCTAAGTAAAGATATCCACTCATGGTAATTCAGATATGTGCTTTCAATAAAGGTACTCTCTATAGTATTTCCAAATTGCAGATTTCAGGTTAGGTGAATAAAATGTAAATGAGTAATAAAGATGTACAGCTGTCAATTCCTTACAGCTATTTCAAGTGACTCCTTTAATTGATTAATGAAAACATTACATCATTTGAAAGAAACCATACTCATCAGATGACTGCATAGACTTCAAACATCTGGGATACAACAATTCCTTAACAGATTCACATCAATAATGGAACTAAAAATATTTACATTATTTCTTTTGTCATATCTGTGGCAGAACGAGTTTAGAAAATAATGCATATCTTGTCAAGTCTACTATAATTTAGAGAGTATCAGAGGAAATATTGGGGATCAGGAAAAAAAAAAAAGAGTGGTGACCTAGTTACTTACACTTAGAAGACTTTATGTAGAATGTAGTCTTCAACCATTTAGAACCAAATCCATTGGGAGTTGTCAACTGTATTCCAGTTAATGGTGATAAATCAATCAGATAATCTACTAGACTCTCAATGTACTAGAATCATATATCTAGCTTTATTGACACAAAAGGGTAGGGCGTAGGGTTAGTAGTAAGGGATGCCTGATGGGGAAGAGGGGATAATTGGAAGAAAGAAGGATAGGGATGACCAATACCGATTTTCATTATCATATTATAAGGGAATATAATGAAAAACCAAAGGTATAAGTAATATAGACTTTTTAGCTGTTCGATCAGCTTAACTACCAGATTCATTGAACTAGCGTGCAAGTGGCTGAGTATTCCATAGGCACGAGTACCTCTAACGTAATTCTCAGAGGAAACAAGGTGACTCAGTCTGATAAGGCTGGGCCTTTGAATTCAGGTTCAATCCATCCGATAGGTTTCCGCATAGTTTCCGCCAAACTAGTTTCACCTACAAGGCATGGGTTGACGCAAGGTAGTAATTACTTTTGCTCTAAGATGCCATATAGTCGTGAAGCGAACATTTTAGCCATTCGGCTTTGCTGCGCCTACAGCCAGTCAAGTACTGACGTTAATCTAATATTCCTTATAAAGTATCCGAGACAGAAACGGGATTATAGAAGATAAACGGTGCGATAGATTAGCAATATTCACACGCACATGATGACAAACTGACATTCTCGCTTACGACAATCACACAATACTCATACAAATATTAAACTTCAGACACACACTCACTACGTTCATACAGACAACACACATGCAACACTTACAGAGACAGCACACACATACACCTAATAAATATAGAAACGAAACCTCCCCAACACACAACGGTCACAGACAGCAGTTACACAACACGCGAGCGCACTCACGCACGTATACGCACACAGCCATCATATAAACGGCCTTATACACTTAATATTGACAGAAGCGACAGGTATATACACAGTTTCTTTCAAGTGACCGTAACCGAAACACGTTTCACCACGCAACAGCGAGAATCTCTGTCCGCCGTTGGCTTTGGTATATCTTGAGTTTTATGTAATGTTTGCTAATAACATCAATGTTGTTAAGTGACCTTCGTCCTCATGCAACAATTATTTCCAATGACTTCTTTTGTAAATACAGGTCGTCGTCGACTTACGACCTATCCGACTTACGACCGAACGACCTTACGACGATTGGCGAGTCAGCTGTCGGCAGCAATAATAAATAGTCCGGTTGAAATTTAATGGGTTTAATTTCTTACAAATTTTAACCCGTCTACGGATGATGTCAGCTAACAAATACTACCCCTAGGTTTGGTTATCGATCGCCACTGTGTTGGATGAATATCCTGTGGCAGAGACCTCGAGGCAACCTCGCATTTGCTTGAAACTCCGAAATTTTTTACTAACGCCAGTATAATAGTATAATACAGAATGCTGTGTGTGACTTTTACCTGAGAATGTACCTTAAGAATGTGAAAATGTAAAACATAGCTATATTGGCCTATAGGCCGACTTACGACCAACTCGACTTACGACCAGCCAGTCGGAACCGATTTTGGTCGTAAGTCGATGACGACTTGTACCACGTACGATTCAGCCACGGATAGAACCCGTATCGCAAACTTGGCTTGCTGATTAATCTGTAAAGACAATTCTTAGACCTAGCGACATCATGCAGGAACAGTTACAATGCATCTGACAAATTTCTGCACAGTATCTGTATATCATATGTTCTCTCAAGAAGATATTCGCTCATGGGGTCAACCCAGAAACACATGATTACGAATTAACGCTCATAATAGCACGATAGTGTCGGCGTTTATATCTTCAATTTTATTCCGTTTTCCCCGCTTTTTTAAAGGGATATGATATGAAGATAGGATTGCTTTGAGCGTTTATCTTTACTGTTACTTTAAATGATATCTTCACATTTAAATCAAAATAAATACCGGGAGGGTCAAGATGCTCAATTGATCACAATGTACAAAACTCACATGTCACGTATGTGAATATGAGTGCGTGCGTGCGTGTGTGTGTGTGTGTGTGTGTGTGTGTGTTGTGTGTGTGTGTGTGTGTGTGTGTGTGTGAGTGAGTATTCGAATGCTATTTGAATTAACATTGAAAATATTTTTATCTAAGTGTTTTATAGGGGTTTTTTTATAGCTCTGGGATCTTTTCGGTTTGAACGGCAGTTTTTAACATAATTTCTAGGTAACTAAAAAAATTTAAACTTCGTATACTGATAGAATGTGTTTATAAAACATCTTTTTCTCTTGGCTTTATTGAGAAAATTCTATGGTTTGTAAGATATTTGTTGTTGTTTTTTCTTCAATTTCTGCAATTTCAACCAATCAATGGCATCTATTGAGGT
>NC_043002.1:21039377-21046877 GCF_006345805.1 Octopus sinensis | reverse complement strand
TAAAAGTGTCGCTCAAGGCGGACCGCCTCCTGCTCCACTCTAGCTATGCTAGTGACCGGGAAATGAGTCTAAAATAAATATGCATTAATGTTAATAGCAGTGCTCCAGCTTGGCCGCAGCCTGTTGCTGAACTGATAATAGAAAACTAGAGTAATAGAACTAGTGGTGGCAGGACGTGAGTAGGTGATTAACTGCGTAGACGGAGGTTTCCTTCACATTTCATGGTACTTGTGAAATATTTCCAGGAACAGGAAATATCAACCAAGTACCTGATGTACAAGAGGGACAGATATGCAGGAAAAGCAGTAAAATGTGACAACCGATGCAGACTTTGTGGAGTTAACACCGAAAATATCCCCTACATCATAAGGAGTTGTCCGAAAATATCATCACGGTATTGTCTACCGATGAGACATGATGTAGCTAGGACTCTCTATAATGAATTTTGTCAGAAGGATAACTCAGAGGACAAAGAAACAAGAACCCACAGTATGGTAGAAGCAATAGTTACTCACAATAAAAAGGAGTACAGTGAAGACCTCAATAAAACGTAAGCACAGCAGACCTGATATAATGATTTGGGATAGAGAAGAGAAACAGTGCACAGTTGTGAAAATTAGCTGCCCAGTTGAAGATCAGTGAAAAAGAGAATGCCTACGCAGAACTATTGAGAAATCTGCATTTGCTCTATCCAGATTACGAGTTCAGGTTTATACCTGTAATTATTGGGGCCCTGGGATATGTAATACACTGAGTAAGTACCAATTTTGAGAAATTAGGCTTCTCAAAGTCAGAAAGGAAAAAGCTAATTCGAAGACTACAGATCCAACCCACCACTGGAACTGAAAAAATCTGTAAAACTTTCCAGAAGTTTATCATTTAAATATATATGAGCATGTCTAGATATGCAACTATATGCATGAGAATACATGCATAAAACATACGAATCTGCGCAAATATATACACACAGACATACAAACCAAAACATCCTGTTGTTGATTTGAGATTCCAGTGAAGGAGTCTTGGATCTAGCTTAGAAACCGGCTCTTTCTGTATTGGCAAGAAATCTTGAAATGAACTGAATGACATACATACATACATACATACATACATACATACATACATACATACATACATACATACATACATACATACATACATATGCACATATATACGCACTCTCTACATATAATAACAGAGGGAGAGAAAGCGATAGAGTGGCTATATATTGAAATGGATGGCAGTGGCTGGGACAGCTACATTTATTCATTGGCCAGGCAGGAGAGAGAAAAGAAAACGCAGAGACAAAGCGGGAAGATGCATAAAATGAGAGAGAAAAAAATCAGAGGCAAAATCTACAGACAACACTGATAAACATATTGACAGACAGACAGATGGATAGATAGATAGATAGACAGATAGATAGATAGATAAACATACAGTCAGATAGATAGATAAATAGACAGACAGACAGACTGATAGATAGATATCAGATAAACACAAGTACACGACTTAGGAACTCGATCGATTATTGATTTCTATAGTTCATTTGTTAGTCCGTCCTGCGCATCGAAAGCAATTGTTCTATTCTCCCAATATTTTGCGTGATCTATGTTTTCACAGTGTTTGTCGATAGCCTTCAATATTAGTTCATAAGTACATAGGCTGTCAAAGCCTCGGGAAAATAAAAAGTAAAGATGCTCTGGAAAAGGTCTGAATTCAGCAACCATACTTCACAGCGACAGACTGCAGCGAAAAGCCTTCACATGTTCAAATATCTCTCAAACATATTTGTACTGTTCTTGTGTTTGTATACTTTCTGTCTTTGCTTTGCTCGTCTACACACACACACACAACACACACACACACACACTCATCTAATCGTGCCGAGGACCTACAATCTTTTAGGGATGTTTGCATCCTAGTTCTCCGGTTTGTACTAGTGTTCAATGAAAACCATATACTTTAGTTTTGCATTGATATTGGTATTTAAAATATTTATGAATGAGAAAGAAGAAGAATATCTTTGAATAACACTGATGTCTAAACATCAATTCCTCCATTTTCTTCCTTTTTCTCATATATATATATATATATATATATATATAAATATACATTGTCCATTTAATTAAAAAAATTCTATATGTGTCTGAAGATTGCTTTACATTTTAAAACTGATGTTTAATAAAATTGTTTAATAAAATGAAGTACCAGATAAACGATTATACTACACTACCTTGGATATCCTTGTTGCTTATTTTGATATATATATATATATATATATATATATATATATATATATATATATATATATATATATATGTATGTATGTATGTATGTATGTATGTATGTATGTATATAAATATGAATATATGTATGTATATGTATATATAGGGGCAGCTTCAAGGCTAGTTTCTGCAAATGTGTTAAGCAATGATGCTGATCATAGTTTAATCAATAAGTGTAGGAGCGAGGTAATGCAGTAAAAATAAAGGGTCAGTGGGGGCCCCGTTTAAGCGGACCTTTAGAAACTGGACATCCTTACGATACTCCCTGGGAGTTCATGATATGAAATTCATTGTCATTGCTCGGATTTAGTCGCCAATGCCATGTTTTTAGTTTAAAATGCATTAAAAATAAGGGTGGGGTGTCAATGGGGCTCCAATTATGCGGCCCTTAAAAAATTAGACCCTCTCCTTAGGATATTCCCTGGGATTAAGGGAATTGCTGGTTTGACTTTCGTTGTCCTTGCACCAACGGTTTAGTGGTAGTTAACGAACATAAAAACGTGACGGACAGAAAAACATCACTCAAATTTATAATAGGGTATATGTTATATTGATGTTTGTTTTTTATCTTATAATAAAAACAATTTTATATTAAATTGAAGGATTACTCAATATATTCAGTTGAGTACAAATTCATTATTCTTCAACAGAAATAGTATTGATAGTGACTACGAAGTTTCGGGAAATTTAGCCATCATCGGACAGTAAATTAGCTAAATTCGTCTTGATCTTGTGTAGTCTCTGTCAAGTTAAAATTTTCGAGAGTCACCTGAGTTCTGTTGAATTATGTTATAGGTTAAGGTGAATTTTTATTGACTGAAGTTGGGGGAGTGCTTATGGTTAGAATTAATTCACACATGTATGGTCTTGTAATTGGGTGTGGATGTTTAGATAGGTGTGTCCTTTTCAGGTCAAAGGATTTGACAAAAGAAGGTTGTTATTCAGTAGATTTGACACATCGTTTGGTTGTGGTTGGTTTCATTTTCATATTAATGGAGTGTTTACCTTTAATTTTGAGAATGTGAAGGTTAAATCCAAGAGTTCAGTTTAGCATTATAACCTTAGTTGTTAGGTGTTTTCTTCGCGTGCGCATACGTACATACATACATATATATATATATATATATATATATATATATACATATATATATATATATATATATATAGATAATATATATATATATATATATATAATATATATATATATTTGTGCATATATATATATATATATATATATATATATCTATATAAACGGCAGTTTGTCTGTGTGTCTGTTAGGTTGTACCCTCACCCTGACCACGGCTTTCAACCGATTCTGATGAAACTTGACACACACATAGCCCAATGTCATAATTCAAAACTAACGCAGCGAAAATTTTGAAAAGTTCCCCCAGTTCTGAAAAAGATCGATAAATTCGACATGGAGTCGACAATCAGAAACACAAACTACAGATATTCTAGGGGACGCAACTCGACCTTTTTAACTCTCAAAAAAATTTACCATCATTTTTTTCCCCTTTTTTTGCTATTTTTTGGCTATAACTCTCTAAAAATGCTTTATAGTTATTTCCCTTACAAACCTGAGCAACGCCGGGCGATACTGCTAGTATATATATATATATATAATCGAAATAAGCAACAAGGATATCCAGAGGTAATAACTCCGGATATCCTTATTGTTTATTTTGATTATAATCACCCCATTTTGAATTATATGGATAATACCATAATAATTCGGGTGCCTTTAACTTAAGTACCATATTAATCTGAATCTAAATTTTACTGAACCTATATATATATATATTATATATATTATATATTAGAGTTAACCACTTAACGGTAACTCTCTTATTTATGTATAAATTTGTATTGTCTCCCTGGTTTTTTTTATGTGCTAAGCCACTTGGTGTTAAACTGATGGTATTATTAAATTACTATCTAATTTTTCACCCTTATTTATGAATTTATATATATATATATATATATATATATATATATAATATATATACATACACACATACAGGCATATAGTGGTACAGGATGTCACCAGCGGTGCAGATAGCATGAAATACGTAAACACGCGAAAAATGATAACAAGATAAGTAAATACAGAGAAAAGACCCTTCATCAGTTGTAGGTTGTCTATCTACTCCTCATTTTGAGCATTCAACGATAATATGAGTCTTCAAAGACAATTGCTCCCATCATTTTTAAAATAAAATTTAGGATTTAGAAAAAATCGGAGCAACTGTCTTTGAAGACTCATATTGTCGTTGAGTGCTTGAAGTGATGAGTAGATAGAGAGCCGAAAACCGATGTTTACTTGTCCTATTTTCCATTTTATTTTCTCGTTGTTTACGTATTTAACTCGGGCACAGGAGAGGCTGTGTGGTAAGAAGCTTGCTTCCCAACCACATGGTTCCAAGTTCAGTCCCACTGTATAGCACCTTGGACAAGTGCCTTCTACTATAGCCGCGAGCCGACCAAAGCCTTGTGAGTGGATTTGGTAGACGGAAACTGAAAGAAGCCCGTCGTATATATATATATATATGTGTGTATGTATGTATGTATGTATGTATGTATGTATGTATGTATGTGTGAGTGTGTTTGTTCTTTGTGCCTGTGGAGGGGGGAGAGACATGAACACACACACACGCGCACGCACACACACACACACACACACACACACACACACATACGGCGCCTTTCTTTCAGTTTCCGTCTACCAAATCCACTCATAAGGCTTTGGTCGACCCGAGGCTATAGTAGAAGACACTTGCCCAAGGTGCCAGCAGTGGGACTGAAACCGGAACCATGTGGTTGGAAAGCAAGCTTCTTACCACACAGCAGGTGTCTTCTACTATAGCCTCTGGCCGACCGAAGCCACGTGACTGTATTTACAAGACTGAAAGCTGAAACAAGCCCGTCGTATATATGTATGTATGTATGTATGTATGTATGTATGTATGTATGTATGTATGTATGTATGTATGTATAGTGAAGGCGCATGGCTCAATGGTTAGAGCGTCGAGCTTACGATCGTGAGGTTGTGAGCTCGAATCCCAGACCGGGTTGCGTGTTGTGTTCTTGGGCAAGACACTTTATTTCCCTCAGCTGTAGAAATGAGTTGCGACGTCACAGGTGCCAAGCTGTATCGGCCGTTGCCTTTCCCTTGGATAACACTGGTGGCGTGGAGAGGGTAAGCTGGTATGCATGGGCGACTGCTGGTCTTCCATAAACAACCTTGCCCAGACTTGTGACTAGGAGGGTAACTTTCTAGGTGCAATCCCATGGTCAGAGGGTATAGCTAAGAAAAAACGGAGAAAAAAAGACAAGCAAAAGCAACAACGCGAGGACGTGGTACATGCACTTATAAGATGCTTAGAAAAGGAAAGAACGGGTGTTTTACGTTTCGAGCAAAACTCATTATCAGAAACAGGAGACAGAGGAAAGTCCTAGAGAAAAGGAAGACGGACACACACCCACGCACGCACACACACACACACACACACACACACACACACACACACACACACATGCGCGCGCGCGCGCACCTCAACACCACGGTATATAAACAATCTAAATCAGTTCTCCCGTAAAAATATGCCCCTAAAATCATAGACTGGTCCCTTCTTCCATAAAACTGAAAGATTGGCATTTACGTCAAACCCCGCGATATACGAAGTTCCATTAAATCGTTTTTCTCGGCACACATAATTACAAGCATTCTCAATGCAAAACGGAGTATCTATGAGCTTGTTCGACTTGGTAGACATACTAACCGAAGGTCCCTCAAACCATACCCTACTGTCTTAAAAAAAATATGAGTAATGATATGACGTAAGTTAAGGGTACGCTATACTTGAAGAACTGAAATTACAAAGTTAGAAAGTCTTTAACTATAGGTACGGTTCTGTTAGGGTTGAGTATAAGGTAAATAAGCAACTATAACTTCTGTTTTCCTTGGACAGCATTCTTTTATAAATACACACATAAACAGGTAGGTGCATACATACATTTACATGTCAACATAAAGCCCAGAAATTTCGGGCTTTGTGCCTAGAGTAGAAAAGAACATTGACAGATAAGAGACAAATCGAAATACGATGAGAAAAATTAGATAATATAATACATACATGAGTGTATGTATGTATATATATATATATATTCTTTTATTCTTTTACTTGTTTCAGTCATTTGACTGCGGCCATGCTGGAGCACCGCATTTAGTCAATCAAATCGACCCCGGGACTTATTCTTTGTAAGTCTAGAATTTATTTTATGGAGAACTTCTGCCGAAGCGCTAATGTTACGTGAACGTAAGCACACCAACATCGGCTGTCAAGCGATGGTGTGGGACAAACACACTCACACATACACACATATATGTGTCTATATATTTACGACGGGCTTCTTTCAGTCTCTGTCTATCAAATCCACTCACAATGTTTTAGATGGCCCGAGGCTATGTTAGAAGACACTTGGCCAAGTTGCCACGACTGAACGCGGAACCATGCGATTGGGAAACAAGCTTCTTACCATATAGCCACCCCTGCGCCTATAATAATAATAATAATAATAATAATAATAATAATAATAATAATAATAATAATAATAATAATAATTATGACAACGTGTCTCTAAAAGAAATGGAGAAACTCTCAAAATACAAAGACCTGGAAATAGAGGTAACTAGAATGTGGAATCTGAAAACAGAAACAATTCCTATCATAATAGGTGCATTAGGCATGATAAAAAATATTCAGACAAATACATAACAAAAACACCAGGACTTACAAACACATATAACATACAAAAAATTGCACTACTAGGCACTGCACATATCCTACGCAGAACACTTTCCATACAATACCATCAGAGCATCACAACAAATCACAGCACATACCCAAGGCACACAGAGCTGTGCTCGGTAGTGAAGTGAAAGCACGCTATAAAAATAAAACTACTGAATAATAATAATAATAATAAAATAATAATAATAATAATAATAATAATAATAATAATAATAATATATAATAATAATAAAATATAATAATATATATATATATGTGTGTGTGTGTGTGTGTGTGTGTGTGTGTGTGTGTGTGTGTGTGTGTGTGTGTATGTGTGTGTATAAAAAATATATATGAAAATACAAAATGGGACAAGAACGCAAAACATTCAAATAGACGACACAAAAAACGGACGGGTC
>NC_043002.1:21014377-21031877 GCF_006345805.1 Octopus sinensis | reverse complement strand
ATATTCCAGTTCAACACATTGTAGCTATAAGTAACAACTGGAACTGCTAAGGAATTTATAGCTAACTCCTTGTTACGTGCATTTAGTTCAGTTTTCAGGACTGCACGAACTCTCCTATAACATTCCTTCCTGATCTTCTCTTTCATGCTTGCATGCTGAATACCAGAGCCTTCATTTATCCCTAAATATTTGTATGTTTGTATACGTGTATATATATATATATACACGTATACCTATACATATACATGCAGTCAAATATATCAATATAAAATATTATACACCATTAATTGATTTATCAAAATTATCTCCGCTTCTACAATATGTATCATAATTACAAACTCCAGTTAAGATCAGCTCCGTATGAAAAGAGGAGATAATCCTAAGAACCAAGTATTCTTCGTTAAAGAAAAAAAATGATTTATTTTCTGGAGATAGGAGGACAATGATGTACACGTGTTTCTAACTCAATATCCGTCAACAGTACGTCAATTGTCCATCCTAATCTTCAGATTTCAAGGGATTTAGACTTACACTAAAAGATTATAATACATTTATGACTTAAGTAATTTGCATAATTTATGACCTAAGTAATCTGTATAATTTAAACAAAAAAGTGTAATGAGCTATCTCCTAAATTATGCAAAATACCTACCATTTTGCGAAATGTCTGTCATCTAACATCTCAGGCTTTAGTGCTGCTATCAAAACACTGGAAAAGAGGAAACCTCCCGGACCAGACAGTATTGTAACACATATCATAAAGGAAGTCAGTTACTTCTGCACTCGCTACGTCACTGAGACACGCGGCCAGAAGACGATACCACAAAACTGGAAGGGTGCTAACATTGTCACTCTCTACAAAAATCAACTGAGATATATTTATTTACTACAAAAACCGGGATATGATACTCTTATTCATTGCTGGGAATGTCCTAACCAAGATTATATTTTTTTTAAATGGTCCAATTAATATCAGAAAATATCAAACCAGAGTCATAGAAAGGTTCGTCGTCACAAGGAAACTTAAAAGAAAATGCAAAAAGTGACTTAAGGATCTGTTAATTTCATTTGTCAACGACTTTAGACACAGAGAGCTTTTGCCGGATGTTGTAAGAAAGTTTGGTTGCTTAGCCAATCTCTTTCACGCGTCGAGTACTTCAGTATAAACACAGTTGTCAAGCAACATAGCGTACTTCATCTAGCATCGTTTTCTTCATCTATGTGACGACGATACTACGAAGACTGGTAGAAAAGGGAAGTGAATCGATTTCGATTCGATGAGAATCTTTTCAACAACAGAAAGTTGATGGCCACCAAAATTCTCAGATCTTAAAAGATTATTGAGCTGCAGTATGGTGACGACATTGTTGTAATAGTTTGCACTCATGATGCCATTCTGACCATCATATTAGCAGCGCTTAGATCTTATGAAGTAGTAGGCCTGGCAATTAACATCTAGAAAACTGAGATCATTTCTTACTGGTAGATTGTATTACATCCGTCTTCTCCACTTACGCAGTAAAACAATAACAGCTTGTATCCTGATTCAGATGCCAAGCAGTATCATTTCTAACGATTGCACCCCGGACAAGGAAATTCAAAAGCATATTAGGCACATCTTTTAATTTTTTAGAAGGTTCGAAAAGAGTATTTCTAAACAAATATTTCAGCCTCTATGAGAAAATTCTCGTCTGACAGGCAATTTCCACTCTGCTCTGCGGGCGTGAAACACGGATATTGTACAACTGATAGATAAAAGAAAAAAAAATGCTCACAGGTTTTAACATCCAATGTCGACAGAAGATCCTTTCAGTTAAAGGAAAAGAAGGAATTACATACATACAAATCTTCCATCGAACCAACGTCAATAACATAGAATCCACCCTAATTAGGTATCAACTGTGGTGATGGTTCGGAGATGTAGAGTGCATGACTCACTCTTGTTTCATCTGTAGGGGAGACTCTACAGTAGGCAAATTATGGTCAACGCCTGGGTGGAGTATTAACGAAGCTGTTTAAAGATTAACTGAAGAACACCTTGAAGTGGAGCAATATCAATTCTTCAGAAGTGGAAGATGTCACATATCTTAAGGGCCACACTGTTAAGGAAAAAGGTTGAAGATATGGAAGAAAATGGGGATCTTTTCGGTTTGAACGGCAGTTCAACTAAACAATTTTAAACTTCGTATACTGATAGAATGTTGTTTATAAAAATTCTTTTTTCTCTTGCTTTATTGAAAAATTCTATAGTTTGTAGATTTGTTGTTTTTTTTCTCATTTTGCAATTTCACCAATCAATGACATCTATTGGGGTAAAAAAACATTCTGTGCCGTATGAATATGTCCTCGTTTTAAGAACAGATTGGGTTTATTTACATTTGTGAAGAAGAAAAGATACCCTTACCCCCACCCCTAACCCTAACCCTAAAACAGATTGAAATGCAATTGATCGATACTAAGGTCATAATTATGGGTGACAATTTCATATGACACCGCTATAAAAAACTGCCGTTGAAACCGAAAAGATCCGAAAATGGAGTCAATACTACCAGGAGATGCAAGAAAAGTAGTATACACGCAAAATTGATCTATCACCTCACCCCCATAAAAGCATTTACAAGACATCCTCCACAACCAAAGCCGTACAATCAACGTAGGACCCAGAAATGAAAGAGATGGCTGTCCTTGGATTCGATGGACAAATATAAACTAATAAACATTCATTTTTCTTTTTTAGGTTTCGGTCATTAGCCTGCAGCCATTTTGGAGCACCACCTTGACGGGTTTAGTCGAACAAATTGACCCCACACTTGTTTTTAAGTCTGGTACTTCTTCTAACAATCTCTTTTGCCGAGCCGTTAAGTTACAGGGACTTAGACAAACCAATGCTGGGTGTCAACCGTCAAATGGTAGTGGGGAATAAACACACACATATATGTATATATTCGACGGGCTGCTACATAGTTTCCCTTCTACACAGTTTCCCGTCTACTGAACTGTGTGTTCGCGTTCATACATAATCACACATATTATAATGATGACAATGCGAGGATATATATTCAGATGAGCCTTGATTTAATCAACCTCCCAAACGTTTAGATGTCAAACTATAGAAATTCCAATTAATAATAATAATAATAATAATAATAATAATAATAATAATAATGATGATGATGATGATGATGATGACAATAACTTCGGATCTTTTCGGTTTGAACGGCAGTTTTTTCTAGCGGTGTCATATGAAATTGTCTCCCATAATTATGACCCTAGTATCGATCTATTGCATTTCAATCTATTTTAGGGTTAGGGTTAGTTAAGGTTAGTTAGGGTTAGGGTTAGGGGTGGTGGAAGGGTATCTTTTTTTTTCTTCACAAATGTAAATAAACGAGGGACATATTCATACGGCACAGAATGTTGTTTACCTCAATGGACGTCAGTGTAGGTTGAAATTGCAGAAATTCAAGAAAAAAACAACAAATATCTTACAAACTATAGAATTTTCTCAATAATGCCAAGAGAAACATATGTTTTATAAACACATTCTACCAGTATACGAAGTTTAAAATTTTTTAGTTACCTAGAAATTATGTTAAAAACTGCCGTTCAAACCGATAAGATCCATAACTTCAACAATCTGAAACGTAGGGTTGAGCCAGATACCAACCACTAGGTTTTCAGACTAGTGCTCTCTCAAATGAGATTAAATATCTCGCAGTTTGTTGACATATATTTATTGTCATTTAAATGAGAATACTTTTCTAATGCATACCAAACGAAATATATAAAATAATAGACGTAAAATTCACCAGTTTAAGAATTAATTCAAAATATAATAGGTTTGGTTTGTTAAGAATTAATTCAAAATATAATAGGTTTGGTTTGTTATATAATTTTCGGATTTTCTTACGCTTTAGATTCATCTGAAAGCTATATATTTTCGTGAATAATAAAACTGACATATTGAAGCCATTATAACACGAAGCACTTGTGCTATTTCATATGTCATGGTTTGGTAAATATATAGCAATTTCGTTAAACCTGTTGAATATAGTAGCAAAATCTCTCGCAAACCACACCCTGAAATAAAAGCTAAATTCTTCTAATATACAAAAGATGGGATTGTCACGACTGAAACGCTTTTCATCACAAGTTTTTTTTTTTTACTTTAACTGTTCTGGAACAGCGCAACACTAAAGTTCAAAGCACGATCTCCTTGATATAACAGCCAAATTTCCCTCAAATAATACTATCGTCTTAAATCAGGAGAGGATAAATTGGAAAATATAGTTCCATTCATAGAAACAGAAAAGAGAATAAATGAACATACACACACATGCATGCATAAGCGTTTATACATACATACATACATACATGTATGTATAAATGTAGGCGTAGGAGTGACTGTGTGGTAAGTACCTTGCTTACCAACCACATGGTTCCGGGTTCAGTCCCACCTTGAGCAAGTGTCTTCTACTATAACCTCGGGCCGACCAACGCCTTATGAGTGGATTTGGTAGAGAGAAACTGAAAGATGCCCTTCGTATATATAATATATATATATATATATATATGTGTGTGTGTGTGTGTGTGTGTGTGTGGTGTGTGTGTGTGTGTGTGTGTGTGTGTGTGTGTATGTGTGTGTGTCTGTGTTTGTCCCCCCAACATCGCTTGGCAACCGATGCTAGTGCGTTTACGTCATCGTAACTTAGCGGTTCGGCAAAAAAGACCGATAGAATAAGTACTAGGCTTACATAGAATAAGTCCTGGGGTCGATTTGCTCGACTAAAGGCGGTGCTCCAGCATGGCCACGGTCAAATGATTGAAAAAAGTAAAAGAGCATACATACATACATACATCGTCGTCGGCTTCAGCTCGTATCCGAGCATTGGGTTCGTCAGTCTCCGTCCAGTCTCCTCGGCAGATGTTTGTGCCGAATGTAACTTTGGAGTCCAAGTCGGTGGTGAAAGAATCTTGGGCAGAATTCGCACGGAATGCTAGGTGCGGGTCGAGGATGTTAAAGACGCTCCTTTCTTCTCCTGCGTTTTACCTCCTCATTCAGTTGTCTGTTCTACTCGAAGGAGCTGGTTCCATTGTGGATAGCAGTCCTCCTGGCTGTCCTATCCATGGCAATCTGTTCCCATGAGGATGGCTGGATGTTAGTTTAGGTCTTTAAAACGGAATTTAAGGCCTCCTCTAGGTCTTGTTCCGATTGCAAGCTCTACGTAGAGCATGACCCTCAGAAGACGAGAGGGCTCCATACGCTGGACGTGACCTGCCTAGCGCAAACGATGGCGAAGAATGGTGGCTTCGATGCTTGGTAGAGAGGCGCAGCGAAGAACCGCGTTGTTGGTAATATGATCTTCCCATCGAATATTGAGGATCTATCCTAGCTTGGATTACTGGAAGCATTCAAGGCGCTTGAAGTCACAGCAGTTCAGCGTCCAAGTCTCACAAGCGTAGAGAAGAGTTGACAGGACAATAGCACGGAAGACCAAGATCTTTGTCCGGATGGTCAGTGCGTGATTGAAAAATACACGTTGGCTGAGTCTACCGAAGGCAGAGTGGGCCTCCCCGATCCAGTTCTCCAAGTCCTTTTCACACATGGAGGTCTTCGAAAGAATACTCCCAAGGTATGAGAAGTGTTCAACTTCTTTTAGGGGTTGGCCGTTGATGCTAATGTTCGTAGATGGACTGTACTGACCTGGTGCAGGTTGGATCAGGATCTTGGTCTTTAATATATTTACCTGCATCCCGAAGCGTTCATAAGCCGCGTTGTCCTTTGTAGGCCATTTACGGTCCGGCTCGGAGTGGCATTGTCGTCGGCATACTGCATCTCATGGATTGAGATGGCAAAGGTAATCGTCTTTGCGCGGAGACGTGCGAGATTGATGAGTCCGTCATCCAAGCGATAGCGCATGTTGATGGAAGGCGAGTCCAGTGGGATTTCGTTGAACATAGAGGCCATATACAGAAAGAAACAGGTTGGTACCAGGATGCATTCTTGCTTAAGAACCCCAGTGATGGGAAACGGATCTGTGAGGGCATTTTGATGGCATATCCTAACCACCATGCCGTCGTGAAGGGAGTGAACCAGAGCAATGAAGTCCTCGGGACATCCAAACCGAGCAAGAACTGTCGACTCTGCTATTAAAGTCCTAGCGGTCAAGCAAGTTGTAGAACGAAGTCTTGACGTCGTCTTCAGGTGTGAGGGCAGGGGCGTAGACAGAGATCAACGTAAGGTATCTGTCCCAAGTGAGCGGGGTCCGAACAGTCATCAGGCGCTCGCTGACAGCAGTTGAGACAAATCTATGTTGATCCACGATTTTCGTTTTGATGGCAAGACCAGCTCCATGGATGCGTGGTTCGTTATACATACATACATACATATATACACATATGTGCCTGTACAACGTATATGCATGTCTCTGTATTTAATCACTTTAGTTCTTTCTCTGAAGAAGGAGCTGGTTTCTAACAAAGATACAAAGCTCCATCTTTGTAATGTAGATAACGAAAACAGTGTTACAACAAAGACGATGACGACGTTGATGGTGATGATGATGATTATGATGATGATGACGACGACGACGACGACGACCACGGCGACCACGACGACCACGACGATGACAACGATGACGATAATGTGTGTGGGGATTGTAGCATTGGTGATGATGATAACAATGATGATGAATTATCAAATCTACATTTTATAGAGCAAAAAGTATATAATGGCTTCCCAGCCTCCCATCACCATCATCATCACAATCCTTTCAGAAAGAAAGACTTTTGTCGGAAAACGTAGATAGAGTTACTTCCCCTGACAGGTTATTGTTAAAGCACCTTCCCAAATAATTCCACTCATTTCTTTCTATTGTTTCATACACACGTTTACATTACTTCATGAACTCGAAAGGAAGAGTTAAAGCATTCTTTGTTACGTTGGCCTGAAAATGTAAATCAATGCTTGTTGTAAATTCCTGAAGTTCGCCTTAAGCTATTATTCTCTGCTCTGATTTAATGTTTCTGCTTCTGAACGTGTTGTGACAGCTTCTTTGTGTCAATGTGGATAGAAATTAATATAATGAAATTTTTTGTATACAGTGCTCAGGTGCACCACAACTTGTCAGAAAGTGCAAATAAAGTACATGCAGTAATGTAAAAATGTCTGGAAAGCGAACAATGTATGAGTCAGATACATGCTTGTGTGTGTATGGAGGGGAGAAAATCAGGTGTAGTGTTGGCGAATCTCAGAAAGCATGGAAGTTTTGAAGGATGCAGTGCTCCGACAACTAACAACTGATGCCGGCAGTTTGTTCCACGCTTCAGCAACTCTCAGCGTGAAAAAATGTTTCCTGAAGTCATGGGAGCTGTGCTGTTTTCTGACTTTGTAAATATGTCCACGGGTGTTAGACGGGTGGAGTTTGAAAAGGTGCTCAGAATTATTGTTTCTAAGATGGTTAATAATTTTATGGGTGTCTGCCAAGTCAGCTGCCAGACGTCGGAGTTTCAATGTGTCCATGCCGAGGAAAGTAAGGCGTTCAGGATATGGCAAATGCCTGATGGAGGGTATTCTTTTGGTTGCACGTCGCTGAACGGCTTCCAGACGATTGATATCCTGGGCGAGATAGGGGTTCCAGACCGGTGATGCAAATTCCAGGTGAGGTCTTACCATAGCTATATAAAGCCGCAGAATTGATAATCCACATGCATTTAAATTATAAACATTTCCTTTTATCTGCTTCTCTCTGTTTTCATATGATTTTGATTTGATTTTTCCAGTTTCAGCTAATGAGCTGTGGCCATGCTGGGGCACCGCCATATGTTTCGTAAGTTAAAAGAAACAGAAGGCAATGTTGTCTTTTCGTTATTCTTTTCTAAATTCTCCTTATTTCCCACATAAAACTGAAGCCTCTTAATATATAAACTCAAATAACCTTATCAAACGATTATCATTCTTTTCTACTTTAGGTACAAGGCCCGAACATTTTGGGGAGGGGACCAGTCGATTAGATCGACCCCAGTACGCAACTGGTACTTAGATTTATAGATCCCGAAAGGTTGAACGGCAAAGTCGACCTCGGCGGAATTTGAACTCAGAACGTAACGGCAGACGAAATACCTATTTCTTTACTACCCACAAGGGGCTAAACACAGAGAGGACAAACGGATTAAGTCGATTACATCAACCCCAGTGCGTAACTGGTACTTAATTTATCGACCCCGAAAGGATGAAAGGCAAAGTCAACTTCGGCGAAGTTTGAACTCAGAACATAAAGACAGACGACATACTGCTAAGCATTTTGCCCTGCGTGCTAACGTTTCTGCCACCTTGCCGCCTTTATCAAACGGTTATTATTATCGAAAGTAGTGGGTTCAAACGCACTCAGGATATACTTTTCTACTCTAGGCACAAGGTCCGAAATTTTGGATGAAGAGGCCAGTCGATTAAATCGACCTCAGTACTCAACTGGTACTTAATTTATCGACCCTAAAAGGATGAAAGCAAAGTCGACCTCGGCGTGCTAACATTTCTGCCTTAAACGCACTCAGGATATTGTCACCTCTCCTGCTTAATATTATCAACCTGTTATTGCTACTGAAAGGCACGTCTTAAAATGATAACACTAAAATGGCTTTCACTGTATCATAAATACAAAGACCAAGCTTTGTATCTACAATGCCTAGTGGTTAAGGTGTTCAGCTAATGATCATTAGGTCGTAGTTCAATTCCTGGACAGGATGTTGCATTGTGTTCTTGAACAAGGCATTTCATTTCACATTGCTTCAGTCAGCTCAACTGTTTTAAAAAAAGAATCAGTCACGTGCTGGTGTAGCCATCTCTCCTTCCGAATGTCACATCCCAGACCTTCCACTGGATTAAGGGTGACTGAGATGAGAGGTGTCTCTATAGTCTACATAGGCACCTAAAGCAGTGAATGCATGGTACAAGCAACCAAGTCATGCTTGCTAACGAGCAATGGCTTACTGTACATCACATCGCTGCTTTACAAGTCTGAGAAATGGACACCATTCTTTATCTTTTATCCTTTATTACCTTTGCCTTAGCGAAGGCAGAGGTATTGTTTTTAGTCATATTTGTTTGTTCTTTGTCCGTGGATAAGATATCCCAAGAACTCCTGGATGGATTCAGATGAAACTTTCAGGGATGTCTGGCCTTGTGACTGGCACAAACTGATTAGATTTTGGGATCGATCCAGTACCAGACAAGGATTCTGGATTATTTTTCCTGCCTTTTTACTTCATTTTTTGAGAGTGATTCACTTATAGTATTCTCGTTTGTGAGAGCAGTAGAGTTTATTTCAGATATTCTCATTTTAAAAGTCATCTCCGGCTAATCATTGAGAGGACGTTGGTGTTGCTTTGGTGGAGATTTGCACTCTTTAAATGCTCTTGTTTTTACTTGTTTCAGTCATTAGACTGCGGCCATGCTGGGGTACTGCCTCAAAGAATTTTTAGTTGAATGAATCAACCCTGGCACTTATTTTTGTTTTTAAACGTGGTACTTGTTCTATCAGTTTCTTTTGGTGAACTGCTATGTTATGGAAACATAAATAATCAACATCTGCCATCAAGCAGTGGTGACAGACAAACACAGACACAAAAGTACACACACACACGCAGACACATATGTATAAATATGTGAGGGGATTTGGTAGATGGAAACTGAAAGAAGCCCGTCATATATATATATATATATATATATATATATATATTACAAAATTAGAGAATGGAGAAACATACTTAAATCAATAAAACATCAACTATCAGATGATACCCAATCAATACTTTAATACACCATTATAAATATATATATATATATATATATATATATATATATATATATATGACGGGCTTCTTTCGGTTTCCATCTACCAAATCCACTCACAAGGCTTTGATCGGCCTGAGGCTATAGTAGAATACACTTTCCTAAGGTGCCACACAGAAGGACTGAACCCAGAACTATGTGACTGGGAAGCAAATGTCTTGTCACACAGCTATACCTAGAATATCAAAATACTTGGTCTCACACTGGGTATTAAACAGGATAACAGCCCACTTATGTAACACCATCTGTTCATCAGAGTTAACAAGTATGGAAAAAAATATGGTGACTGCTCTCTGTTACTGGAGGTAATAAAACATCCCTTTGATGGGGCTGTGAAGAAGGATAACCCATGCTTAGTTCTCTTCATTTCTTTTCACAGCAACCACAAATGGGATGTGTTATTTTTTACCTCCAAAAACAGAGAGCTGTTGCCATATTTTTTACCATATCAGCAAGCTCTGTTGAATACATGATGATAAATAACCAGACTGTTATCCAGCATCTGACTTAATACTTAGTGCAAAACTGATGGATAAGATCAGCTGTAATGGATATATAATACTGTACATTTGATGAATATACTCACTCATTGTATTGACAAATATAAGAGTACATATTTTTTCTGATTTATGGATTCTTGGACCACTATATATATATATATATATATCGTGGCCACTGCCAGCTTCCCCTGGCACTTGTGCCAGTAGCACGTAAAAGGCACCCACTACACACACGGAGTGGTTGGCGTTAGGAATGGGCATCCAGCTGTAGAAACACTGCCAGATCAGACAGGAGCCTGGTGCAGCCTCCTGGCTTCCCAGATCCTGGACGAACCGTCCAACCTGTGCTAGCACGGAAAATGGACGTTAAACGATGATGATGATGATGATATATATATATATAGAAATGGTAAGACAACAAAAGAATAAAAGAGACCTCGATATTATGTAAATAGAGGAATTTATCTGTAAATATATGCGACAATTATTCAGTAGCCATGTTAAAACTCCGTGTTTCGGATGGCGGGGCGGAAACCCATGCCGGCATCTCTTCAGTTATCAGGCCATCAAAAAAATGCTATGAAAATGACCGTTAAACAAAGGGAAATTACTGTGTGATTGACCGTTATTAAGACAAAAGAGCTATTAGAATGACCGCTAAGTAAGGGGAGGGAGTAAAGGTAAGGGAGTAAAAATGTTTGTAGTAATCACGTATATTATATATATGTGTTTATGAGTGTGTGTGTGTGTGTTTGTGTGTGAGTGCGTGTTTGTATGTGAGTGTGCGTTTGTGCATGAGTGTTTGTGTGGGTGTTTGTGTGTGTGAGTGGGTGTGTGCATGTATG
This sequence comes from Octopus sinensis, assembly GCF_006345805.1. Lineage (NCBI taxonomy): Eukaryota > Metazoa > Mollusca > Cephalopoda > Octopoda > Octopodidae > Octopus > Octopus sinensis. The sequence goes on along the minus strand of NC_043002.1, from coordinate 21,020,682 downwards.
TGTGTGTGCGCACATGCATGGTGGATGTGTGAGTTTTCCCCCTGCTCACTGCTTGACCACTGGCATTCATTTGTCAATAATTCGCTCATTATTATTATTACAATTAAAACAATATTATAAAAACAATTAGCTCATTATTATTATTAAAACAATTCAAGGCAGCGAACAGGCAGAAATACTTAACGGTATTTCATCTGTCTTTATTTTCTGAGTTCAAATTCTGCCGAGGTTGATTTTGCCTTTCATCTTTTCGGGATCCATAAATTAAGTACCAGTTGCATACTGGGGTCGATCTAATTGACTGGCCTCCTCCCCCAAAATTTCAGGCCTTGTGCCTAGAGTAGAAAAGAATATTTATCAACTTTTTAAAGACTAAAGAAAGATGTTAAACAGAATAAATGTAACTCTGTTTATATAAATCTGTTATAGAATTACTGAGGAATGGTTTTGCTTCATGAAATTTTTAGTAACATTTCTCTTCTTTACCGTCTGGAATATATACAAGATTATTTAATATTGTAATTAAACTTGAACAAATATGCATAGGAACTTGCAATGTCTACATATATCAACAAAGATTGTGGACAGTGGAAATATAGCAGTAAAAATATTTGCCAGGAATGGAATATCAAAATGAAAATAAGAAAAATATTTGTATATTGTGATGAGAAAAGGAAACTTTTTGGGAAATGAATTATGTGAGAATTTTGATTGATTGGTTTTTTATATTTTTTGTTTTCTCCTGAAGAAGAGCCAAAAAAGATAAGAAATTCCTCATACCACTTTGACCATCTGTGGTATATCATTCTCTTAAAAAGGTAACAGAAATACTCACAAGTATATTCATACCAGAGAGAAACCATATCACTGTAACATCTGTGATACATCATTCTCTGTAATTACTAGCTTAGCTAAATACAAATAGTTTCATACAGGAGAGCAAACATATTACTGTGATTTCTGCAATAAATCATTCTCTGAAAGTAGTATTTTAACAAAACACATACATAATCATATTGGAAAGAAACCATATTATAGTGATATCTGTAGTAAATAATTCTGTCAAATACAATGATGATGATGAGGATGATAATAATAATCCTTTCTACTAAAGGCACAAGACCTGAAATTTTGAAGGAGGGGGTAAGGTGATTAGATAAACCCCAGTATTTCACTGGTATTTAATCTATCAACCCTGAAAGAATGAAAGGCAAAGTCGACCTTAGCGGAATTTGAACTCACAACATAAAAATGGATGAAATACCATTAAGCATTTTTCCCAGTGTGCTAATGATTCTGCCAGCTCACTGCCTTAGTAATGATAATTGAAACCCCCTTCGGTCATGGCTGACCGTGGGATTGATCCTAGAAAGTTATCCTCCCAGGCACAAGTCCAGGCAAGGTTGTTTACGGAAGACCAGCAGTCACCCATGCATACAGTCTCCCCTCTCCACACCACCAGTGTTATCCAAGGGAAGGCAAGGGCCGATACAGCTTTGCAACTCATTTCTACAGCTGAGTGAACTGGAGCAATGTGAAATAAAGTGTCTTGCTCAAGACACAACACGCAGCCGAGTCGGAGATTCAAACTCACAATCTCACAATCGTAAGCTCGATGCTCTAACCACTGAGCCATGCACCTTCACTAATAATAATTATAATAGTATTAATAATGGTTTCAAATTTTAGCACAACGCCAGCAGTTTCAGAGAAGGGAGTAAGTCAATTACATCGACCCTGGTGCTCAGCTAGTTCTTATTTTAATGACCCTGAAAGGATGAAAGTCAAAGTTGAACTCTACAATAAAAATAAATAACATGAGAAAATATGTGTGTGAGTAGAAGGTATCAGAAAAAATATGGAATCTGTGGAATTTAGAAAGTGACAGTGACACACAGTGTTGCAGAATGTCCAAATCTGACCCAGGGAGAATATAAAGAAATGGAGGCATGACCAAGTTGTGAAAGTTTTATTCTGGAGGTTTTGTCAGAAGTGAGGATTTGAAACTGGAGGTACATGGTATGATCATAAGGTGAAAAGGGTGCTGGAACTGGAGAAACACACAGTTTTATGGGGTTTTCTACTCAAATGGATAAGAAGCTGGAAAATAATAGACCAGACATAACAATAATATATCATCATCATCATCATCATCATCATCATCATCATCATTTAACGTCTGCTTTCCATGCTAGCATGGGTTGGATAATTTGACAGAGGTCTGGCAAACCAGATGGCTGCACCAGACTCCAATCTGATCTGGCAGAGTTTCTACAGCTGGATGCCCTTCCTAATGCCAACCACTCTGAGAGTGCAGTGGGTGCTTTTACATGCCACTGGCACGAGGGCCAGTCAGGCGATACTGACAACGGCCACGCTCAAATGGTGCTTTTTACGTGCCACCTGCTCAGGAGCCAGTCCAGCGGCACTGGCAATGACCTCTCTCGAATGTTTTTTCACGTGCCACCAGCACAAGTGCCAGTAAGGTGACAAACAAAATTGCTAACTAGCGAATCCATTATGTTCATTTGATTCCAGGATTGTAAAGAAAGAGAATGAACAATTAAAAAAGTACAATCTCTTAAAATTTGAAATTGCAAGAATCTGGAAAATAAAAACTGTAAAGGTTATGCCTGTAATAATTGGTGCATTGGGAACTGTGATCAACGATATAGACAAATGGTTGGTAGAATTGGAATAGAATGTTCTGTAGAGCTTCTATAGAAAGTTTGCCTCTTTGGGACTGCAATGATTATCAGAAGGGTTTTAAGCACTTGAAATACTATTGAAAACTTGTGGATACCTAAATTTACAGGTAGTAACCCTCTACCCATATAAATTCTAGTAGGAATAGGAATGAACCTGAGTCAAATCGATAATAATAATAATAATAATAATAATAATAATATAATAATAATAATAATAATAATAATAAAATAAAATAATAATAATAATAATAATAATAATAATAATAATAATAATAATGATGATAAAATAATAATAAAATAATAATAATAATAATAATAATAATAATAATATAATATAATAATAATAATAAAAAAATAATAATAATAATATAATAAAAAAAAATAATAATAATATAATAATAATAATAATAATAATAATAATAATAATAATGATATGGAGGGTCAACCTTGGGAATGAGCAAGTGTCTCTGCTGTGTTGCATCTGTAACAGAGTGGATGAAACCATTGCCCATATCACGAAAGAATGTCCTTAGACTTGCCCAAAAGTACTACAAGTTGTGGCAATACGATCAGGTAGTGAAAGTGCTACATTGGAAACTGTGTGAAAAGTGGGGGCTAGAGAGGGGCAAAATGTGGTATGAGCATAAACCACAGAGAGTGGCAGAGTCAGAGACTAGCAAAATACTCTGGAATTTCCCAATCCAAACAAATCAGGTGCTAGAGCATAACAGACTGGACCTAATGGTAGTGGACAAGATGCACCACATGTTCTATATAGTTGATGTTGCATGCCCCTTTGACCCACAAATAGTCAAGAAGGAAGGTGAAAAGATAGATAAATACAACCCTCTTAAGTACAAAATAGCCTGACTATGGAAAATGAAGAAGATGAAGATAGTGCCAATTATTGTTGGATCCTTGGGAACAGTATCAGAACGAATCAAGTGGGATATAAAGGAAATTGGAATAGAGTGTCCAGTAGAACAGTTACAAAAGGTTTGCCTCCTTGGCATGGACAGAATTATCAGGAAAGTATTAGTTAGCTGAAAAGAAGGGATAGCATAGTACCGTAGGCTGCAGGTAGCAAGCCTGCTATGCATGTAAGACTCCAAGAGCTCCAACAAAACCTGTGATAAAGAGAAATAATAATAATAATAATTGTTTGACCATAACCAGTTGAGCATGTCCCCTAATGGTTAATAATATGTGTATTTCTGAACATGAGCAGGAGTAGGGGGAAGCATGATAGTCATGTGCTGAATTGTTTGAGGTTTTAATAATTCACCTCTGGAAACATAGGTGTTTCGTTCAACATCCTAAACAACCCTTATTCAGGGACCTTTTGAGTGGGATGGGCTACACGACCTGATGAAAATTCTAACTGGATCCCACCTGCAAGGTCATGTGCTGTTTATCTTGATATGATATCTCCATGCCATACTCATATGGCTGTGATGCATGTGCCTGGTGTCCCCTTTTCATGGGTATATTCAGCTTCATATGCTGGTACCCCAGTGTCACTTTGACGGCATGTGCTGCTCTCTCACTCAATAATAATAATAAAAATAATTGTTTTAAATTTTAGCAGAAAGCCAGTAATTTCAGGAGGTGAACTTAGTCTGTTATATTGACACCAGAACTTGACTGGTATTTTATTTCATCAATCCCAAATGGATGAAATACAAAGTCAAACTTGGTAATATTTGAATTCAGAATGTGTAGAGCTGAAAAAGTACCACTAAGCAATTTGCCTGACAAGCTAACAATTCTAATAGAGGGAAAGTATAAACAGCTGTTCATTCTTTTTTTCTGTCAACAAGCATGTTGTGTAAATAGATGTAATGCTAACATTTGTTGTAATGTACAGTATTGGCTAAAAATCTATAGATATATTCCCTAGTTAATTACAGCAACTATATTCTATGAATGGGAAGGCACATGGCCCTGTTGGTTAGAGTGTTGCATATGCAATCACTAGGTCAGGGTTCGATTCCTGGACCAAGTGGCATATTGTGTTGTTAAACAAAACACTTCATTTCACATTGCTCCAGTCCACTCAGCTGTAAATGGGGTCACCCTGCAATGAACTAATCTTCTGATCAAGGAGAATGTTGGCCTGCTTGCCTAGCCAATAGACAGATTTCTTTTGTAAGTTAAAATGATGCAAAGTGCATTGTGACCAGTGATGTATAACATCAGTCACGTGATAAATCATTCAACCCAAACTTATATAATCATACCATTTCACCTCTCACTGGTTCTCCCTCTGTCAACTATAGCATTGTTAACCCTTTCGTTACCGTATTTATTTTGAGATGCTCTGTGTTTCTTTGAATTACTTTAAAAATAACAAAGAATTTAGTGAAATAACATAGTTATCATTAAGCTAGTGTTAGGAACATAAATTGTGACTAAGGTTTGGTTGAAGATTTTAATTCAGAACTTACAAAAGCAAGACATCTGTACTCAGAGCCAGAGCCAGTTTCAGCCGGGTTGGTAACGAAAGGGTTAAAGTTACTATTACTATCCTGCTTATCCACTATTGCTCTTTTTTAGACCCCTCTGCCTTCCCTTCGTCATACATAAATGGTTGTTTCTCACTTCTTATCCATCACTCCCTACATCCATTCTTCAACCTTATTAACACTTTACAGATCTTGCCTGCCTCTCCTTCCCTTTCCTGTTCCCCCGCCATCTCTTTCTCCCTCATATAATCTTTGCAACCCCCACACTCCTGGTTACTCCATCCATATTCACTTCCACTCACCTTGTACCTCGAGCAGGCAGCCAGACACCTCACCAACACTATTTATATCTATATCTTTTCCCCACCTACAGAACATTCTTACCCACTCTTCACGAATGTGGGTAGCCATGTAGCACACCTACAACAAGAACCAATTTCTCTTGTATTTTAACCCTTTCGTTACCAACCTGGCTAAAACCGGCCTTGGCTCTGCAGTACAAATGTCTTGTTTTCATAAGTTTTGAATCAAAATCTTCCACCAAACCTTAGTCACAATTTATGTTCCTAACACTAGCTTAATGATAACTAAGTTATTTTACTAAATTCTTTGTTATATTTAAAGTAATTGAAAACAACACAGAGCATCTCAAAGTAAATACAGTAACGAAAGGGTTAAACCCTCATTTCCTAGCATAAAACTGTCTCCATCCCATTTCGGGTTTCATAGTCTTGCAAGCTGCATGGTGACATCACTAATGCCAGTGTTACACAGAAAGCACTCAATACATGCTGCAAAGTAGTTGGTGTTAGGAAGGGTTTCATCCAACATTAGAAACCATACCAAGGCAAATGTTGGAGCATGATGTAATCTTTAAACCAATTAGATTTTATCAAACTGTCCAACCCATGCCAGCATAGAACATGGCTGTTAAATAATGATGGTGATGATGATGATGATGATGATGATGATAATCATTGCCATCATAAATGTTTTGCTGTATCATATATATTAGGGTGTTTGGAATGTAATTGCAGTTTTCCACCACTATGAAATATGAATCAACCAATCACATCAGAACCATGATCGAATGGGTGGGAACTGTCTGGAAATAGTATATCATCTCTTCTAT
>NC_043002.1:20981877-21009377 GCF_006345805.1 Octopus sinensis | reverse complement strand
GGTGGTGGTGGTGGTGGTGGTGGTGGTAGTGATGCTGGCAGTATCAGTAGTGCAGGTGCTGGTGGTCCTCACCAGTGATGGTAGTCATGATGAGGATAACGATGATTACATAGGTGGAGGGGTTTGTGATGGTGGTGGTGGTGGTGGTGGTGGTGGTGGTGGTAGTGGTTGTGGTGGTGGTGGTGGTTTGTTTGTGTGTATTTTGGCTAATCATTATGATGAAATTAAACAGCATTTACAAAATATTGCTGATGATAAACTCCATTCACTAAGTTTAGGCAGCAAGCTGGCAGAGTGGTTAGCACACCGGGTGAAATGCTTAGCGGTATTTCGTCTGCCGTTACGTTCTGAGTTCAAATTCCACTGAGGTCAACTTTGCTTTTCATCTTTCGGGGTCGACAAATTAAGTACCAGTTACGCACTGGGGTCGATGTAATCAACTTAATCCTTTTGTCAGTCCTTGTTTGTCCCCTCTACATTTAGCCCCTTGTGGGCAATAAAGAAATAAGAAATGTTAGCATGCCAGGCAAAATGCTTAGTGATATTTCTACTGTCTTTATGTTCTGAGTTCAAATTCTGCTGAGGTTGACTTTGCCTTTCATCCTTTTGGGGTTGATAAATTAAGAACCAGTTGCATACTGGGGTTGATCTAATCAACTGGCCCCCTCCCCCAAATTTCAGGCCTTGTGCCTGAGGGAAAATAAAAAAACATTTTCATCTGTCTGACTGTCAGTCTATTTAGCAAGCAAGCTATCTCTCAACTAGTCTCTGTTTGTCAGCCTATTTGTCATGCCTTCTATCTTGTATATATCTCAAACTATATATCTAGGGTTTCATTCACCACACACACACACACATACACACACTGATGTATATATGAATGTGTGCTTGTGTGGATGTCTGTGTGTTAGTATGTATGTGAATATGTGCATGTGTGTTTGTATGTATGTGTGCATATATGTGTATGTGTATGTATGCTTGAATGTAATACAGCCATGAAAACAACAGGAAGATTGGGTATTTTACCCTTGTAAGACAGAAAAAGTTGTCAGCAGATAACCATGGGATTCCTCAAATACCGGCTGAGAACTCAATCATTACGCTAAATGGCCCACTAACAACAACCACCATCAAATTAAATCCTAAATAATAATAATAGCTTTTGGAATGTATATATATATATATATATATATATCGAAAAAAAGTCAAGATAGAAAATGCTAAAATTATTTTATAAAAAACATTTCAGTACCGGTTTCAGTCATTGAGACTTTTTCAACTGTAACAATTAAGTAATTAAATTTAGAAAAATTAAAAGAAAAGTTTTTTTAAAAGAATATTTGCATAGTGTTCAAATACAAGTGGCATTTTCCTTGTTTCTGCCTGTCTCTGTCTTTCTTGTTTACTCTTGTGGGTTCGAGGTCCTTGTGTATATATATACTCAACATCATCATCATCATCGTCGTTTAATGTCCATTTTCCATGCTGACATGGGTTGGATGGTTTGACCAGGGCTGGCAAGCTGGAAGGCTGCACCATACTCCAGCCTGATCTTGACATGGTTTCTACAGTTGGATGCCCTTCTTAATGCCAACCACTCTTAGATTGTAATGTGTGCTTTTACATGCCACTGACATGGGTGCCATTTGCATGACACCAGTATCTGTCACGACTATGATTTTAACTTGGCTTGATGGGTTTTCTTCTCAAGCCTGGCATAATACCAAAGGTCTTACATATTTTTCATTGGCTCCAAGAGGCCTAACGCTCAAAAAGTGTTTTTCACGTGTCACCAGCATTGGCTACCTTGCCTCCACGAGGACCAATACTTGAAAAGTGCTTTTTATGTGCCACCAGCAAAAGTGACACTTATGTGATACTAGCATCAGTCCCAGCTACGATTTCACTTGGCTTGGCGGATTTTCTCAATTACAGCATATTGCCAAAGGTTTTGGTCACTAGTCATTGCCTCCATGAGGCCCAAAGTTCAAAGATCATGCTTCACTACTTTCTCCCATGTCTTTCTGGGTCTACCTCTACCACAGGTTCCCTCCACAGCTAGAGATTGGCACCACTTTACACAGCTGTCCTCATTCTGTGTGTGTGTGTGTGTGTGTGTGTGTGTGTGTGCGTGCGCATGTGTGTGTTATATGTGTGCATATGTTTATGCATGCATGTGAGTGTGTGTGTGTTTTGTGTGTGTTGTGTGTGTGTGTGTGTGTGTGTGTGCAACAGAAACAAACAGTTTGTTCAGAACAAAAACAACAAAACTCCAAAAACATCTAGCCCAGTATATCCATCATGACTACCCATCTGATAAGAGTACACTAGACGCATTCATCACAACCTTGTGTGCACGACATGGTTATCCCATATCAACATGAACAGTGCATGACCTTGCAAGTGAGGCCAAGTTAGAATTTTCTTCAGGTCAAAGTGACACTGGAGTAAAATATACAAAGTTTAGTATACCCATCATGACTATCCATCTGATAAGGGTACACTAGACACATGCATCACAACCTTGTGTGCGCAACATGGTGATCTCATATCAAGATAAACAGTCCATGACCTTGCAGGTGGGGGCCAGTTAAAATTTTCTTCAGGTCGAGTAGCCCATCCTGCTCAAATAGTCGTTGAATATTTTATTATTACGAAGGTACAGCAGATAGGAAAACTCATTCTGATCGTTCTGATAAGAAAAGAACTCCTGAATTTCTTGGTGACATCCAGGCCATGATTAACATCAATCCTTCCAAGTCAATCAGATCCATCGCCAGGGATAGGGGAGTGTCTCAGTTTGAATATACCTAATTCTATTAGCTATTATAACCACCAATATCTGAATGATTTTATGTTAGTATATGCTCTGTGTGTAAACATGAACCAAAAAATGCAAAATAGTCGACACAAGTCACTTAAGCTTTTAGGACTAATGTCTAGTATGCATTTTTCTTTTGAGTTTTATTTGTGTTCTTCTTAAGAGAGTTCAGGTCAGCCACTGACAAAGCAACAAGACGTTTTGAGTTAGGACAGCTTCTGGTGTTTGTAAATATGTGGTTAAGTTGGTGAGTTGGTTGAGCTGTCGATGCACACAATGAAGCGTGTGTATCTATTCACATAAGAAATCTGAGACCGAAATCTTTGCTGTGCCAATAATAGATTAGATTTGGAGAATCTGTGTTAGTTTCTTTTCCTTTTTATTCAAAAAAACTTAGTATATGTATGTATGTATGTATGTATGTATGTATGTATGTATGTATGTATGTATGTATGTATGTATGTATGCATGCATAAATGTGTATATGTATGAATGACTAAAAAACACCATTCATGCATGACGGTTACCGGCATCGCCTTACTGACACTTGTGCCTGTGGCATGTGAAAAACATTCGAATGAGGTCATTGCCAGTGCCACTAGATTGGCTCCTGTGCAGGTGGGATGTAAAAAATACCATTTGAGCGTGTCCGTTGCCAGTACCACCTGACTGGCCCTCATGCCACTGGCACACAAAAGCACCCACTACACTCTCAGAGTGGTTGGCATTAGGAAGGGCATCCAGCTGTAGAAACTCTGCCAGATCAGATTGGAGCCTGGTGCAGCCAACCGGTTTGTCGGTCCTCAGTCAAATCGTCCAACCCATGCTAGCATGGAAAGCAGACGTTAAATGATGATGATGATGATGATGATGATGATGATGATGACTGCATGTATATATGCATGTCTTAATGTTTGTATGTGTGTGTGTGTATGAATGTATATACATGCGTGTGTGTGTGTATTTGTATGTATGTTCCTATGTATGTATGCATATACAATCATACACACATACACTTATATACATTTATTTGTGCATATTTATATACAAGCTTGCATGCAAATGTATATGAATGTGTGTGTGTGTGTGTGTGTGTGTGTGTGTGCATGTGTGTGTGTGTCTGTGTGTGTGTGTGTGTCTGTGTGCCTTCCAATGAGTTAGAACCATGAAAGATATAAACATTTGGGAGGTGCTCTGTGAATAAAATTCTTCAAATCAAAATAGGCATTTCCTTATCCCTCTCACCATCAGAATTGTAGTGAATTTACGATTGGTCCATTGGAATTCTATGGTCAGTGACATCCTTGGTCACGTTATTACAATATGAATTACTTATAAGATATAAATATATAATGAAGTTGTGAGAAAGAGGTGAAATTTTCTTAATTAGGTATGTGAGGAGAGAGAGAGAGAGAGAGAGACTGAAAGACACATGTTGAAGGAGCCTCTTGACTTAAATGGCAGCATAGGACGAAAAACAAACAACTTAAAGTGAGTCAGTTTGAAGAATTGAGCTAGTTTCTAGCCTCTCCATGTGCATGTCTGTGTGTGTGTATGTTTGTACACATATGTGCGTGCATGTGTGTATGTGTGTGTGTGTGTGTTTACATGTATGTGGTATTTCAGATAAGGCATCTATATATATGTGTGTGTGTCTGTGTTTTCACAAGCACACACTCATCCATATATATATAAATATGTACACATATGTTTGCATACATACATATGCATACATGCATAAATTCACGCACGCATGCATATTTATATGTGTGTGGATGTTTGTGTATGTACTGTGTGTGTGTATATACATATATATATATATATATATACATATATGTGTATATATATATATATAATATATATATATATATATATATACATACGTATATATATTGATATATATATATATGCATATATATATATATAAACGTATAAGATCGTTAATTTAAAGATAAAACAATGATTGGAAAAAATAACCTTCAAAGGTAATAATTATTAAAATTATAAATTAGGGTATCTATGAGATACCACCATGCTGAAAATAGCAGCCATGATCTGACTCTAAAACCACCTTAATTGTCCACATAGGAACACGGAGAGAAAACAAAGAGACAAAATGAAACTAGTAAAAAGTTAATGATGAGGGTTCCAGCTGATAAGATCAATGGAACACCTTGCTCATGAAATTAACGAGCAAGTGGCTGAGCACTCTACAGACATGTGTACCCTTAACATAATTCTCAGGGAGATTCAGCAGGACACAGAGTGTGACAAGGCTGGCCCTTTGAAATACAGGTACTACTCAACTTTGCCAGCCAAGTGAACTGGAGCAATGAGAAATAAAGTGTCTTGTTCAAGGCAACAATGTGTCACTGGGAATTGAACTCACAACCTTACGATCAAGAGCCAAATGCCTTAACCACTAAGCCACACACCTCACACACACACACACACACACACACACACACACACACCACATATATATATATATAAATAGATATGTATATATATATATATATATAATATATATATAATATATATATATATATATATATATATATATATAGATAGATAGATAGATAGATAGATAGATAGATATGTGTGAGTGTGTATACTTACATCTGTAGGTATGTGTGTGAGTGCATCTGTGCAAGTGTTTTTATTTATGTGCATGCATGTGTATCTGGATGTTTAATAAGGAAATGTATGCTGAAATCATTACACAGATATCATATCTTTGCGACAAGCATTTAGCTAAATCATTGGCCACACCACACAGCACAGCCACACTCACCTAACACTCACACCACACTCAGACAGCAACATCACACAAAAATCATACACCCTCCTAACCAACCACACAACACCACAGCATACTACACCAAACATGTTTCTTGATTGCTGAAAGAAACTTCACATCAACAGTCAGATCCGTTTACAGTCTGGGTGATAAAGAATGATAAACAGGCACAAATATATTTCCATGACACTCTTTTATAATGTATGATTTAGTGTGAAGAAGAAGGACCCCTAGCCATTGCAAAGCCTCCAAAAGAATGCTTGGTGGTGTTGGTGGTGGTAGATATATGAAGGTCCACCATAAACAGTTTCTATATATATATATATATATATAGCATGGAAAGCAGCCGTTAAACGATGATACATATCTATATATATTAATATATGTAGGTATATATATATATATATATATATATATATAAATATATGAGTAGTGCTGGACCCTAATTATAATTATACTCATAATTATAAATTTTTATGTATAAGTTTACTGATAATGGTTCTTTTAACATGCCGAACTACTTGGTAAAATTATTGATTATTAATTAATTGATTAATTTTGCCCTTTATTAGTATGGATATATATATATATATATATATATATATATATATGTATGTATGTATATGTGTGTGTGTGTATGTATATATACATATACATACATGTATACATATGTATGTATGTATGTATTTGTATCTGTGTTTGTCTTCCCACCATCACTTGACAACTGATGTTGGTGTGTTTAAGCTTCCCCCACCCCGTAACATAGTCGTTCAGCAAAAGAGACCAATAGAATAAGTACTAGGCTTACAAAGAATATGTCAAATGACTGAAACAGGTAAAAGGAATTGAAAAAAGAATATATAAGTATATATAAATTAAAATCCAATACAAGGAAAACAGTTTCTTTTATAGGGATGGAAACATCCAATTTTTCCCTGGTTTGGCCGTTTAATACCCAATATGGCTGAGAAAATCTTTTCCACACCTCAAATGGGTATATATTAAATATACAAAAATGAAAGGAAAATGGAGATTTATGATTGATATATTCTAATTTATTAACATAATATCATATTATTATTATATTATATAATATAAATACAAATTTTATAATCTTACAAGTTGTTTCGATTCAGACCCAATAATGAATTTATAAAATTCAATGTTTATGGGTAAGAATCTCATCAGGATCTAACAATCCTCATGGGTAATTTTTGTCTCTGATGAGATTCTTACCCATAAACCTGATTTTTTTATAAATTCATTATTGGGTCTGAATCACAACAACTTGTAGGATTATAATATTTGTATTTATATTATATTATATTATATTATATTATAATATTATGTTAATACATTAAAATATATCAATCGTAAATTTTTTCTTTTCATTTTTGTATATTGAATATATATATATATATACATATGTGTATGTGTGTGTGTGTGTGTGTGTATATAATGTGAGTCTTTGAGTCTGTCTTGTCCCCTCTCCTCAACTTGACAACCAGCAACCAATGCTGGTGTGTTTATGTTCCCATAACTTAGTGTTTCAGTGAAGAGACCAATAGAATAAGTAACTGGCTTAAAAGAAAACTAATAGGGTCGATTCATTTGACAAAAAATTCTCATATATATATATATATATATATATATATGTATATATATGTGTGTGTGTGTGTGTGTGTGTGTGTGTGTGTGTGTATAATTTAGAGACAAACTGCTATTTAGTTATTCAATCAATACTGAAACGATATTATCTATAATACCCACATAGAAATTAATTAAATATATTATAATTATTAATCTAAATATTATAAACCAAATCAAATGACTACGTGCGTTTCATGACTATATATATAAATTGATAATATTAAAAGTTAATATTAATTCAATTTAAAAATATATAGCCACTCTTCAGATCAAAAGATAATATAACTGGTTTGCATCACTAAAATAAGTTATGTTTTTGCTTTACATTAACATTGTTAAATTTTATTGGATTATTTGCTGTTAAAATACATATATTTATATATTTATGATTTAATTATATCTTTATTTATGTTATATTATTTTTTGACCTGAAGAGTGGCTATATATTTTTAAATTGAATTAATATTAACTTTTAATATTATCAATTTATATATATAGTCATGAAACACGAATAGTCGATTTATTGTTTGATTTGTTTCATGATTTTTAGATTAATAATTATAATATATTTGATTAATTTCTATGTGGGTATTATAGATAATATCATTTCAGTATTGATTGAATAACTAAATAGTAGTTTTTCTCTAAATTCTGTATATATATATATATATATATATAATATATTGTGAATTTTTTATTTAGTGTGCTAAATTGAATTTTTTTCCCTGTTGGCTAGGAATTTTTATATTCGCTAACTATCATTATATATTTATATATATATGTGTGTATATATAATATATATATATATATATATATATATATATATATATATCTTTCTCTTTTACTCTTTCTCTTTTACCCGTTTCAGTCATCCGACCGTGGCCATGCTGGAGCACCACCTTTTATATATATATATATATTATATATATGTATGTATATATATGTATATATATGTGTGTATATATAATATATATATATATATATATATATATATATATATATAGAGAGAGAGAGAGAGAGAGAGAGAGAGAGAGAGAGAGAGATGAGAAAGTTGGTTTGTGAAAGCACGTGGTTGAATATATGGAAAATAGTAAAAAGTGAAAAAACTACAGAAGGCTTGTTTTAAAAGGTTAAAAAATATATATTTGAGTCAATATGTCTGAAGAATGTTATAAATTTTTTTCTTACAATGACATAGTCATTGTAAGAAAAAATTTATAACATTCTTCAGACATATTGACTCAAATATATATTTTTTAACCTTTTAAAACAAGCCTTCTGTAGCTTTTTCACTTTTTACTATTTTCTATATATATATATATATATATAAATTATATTATATTTGTATACAGGTGCAGGTGTGGCTGTGTGGTAAGAAGTTTGCTTCCCAACCATATGGTTCCAAGTTCTGTCCCACTGCATTGCACCTTGGACAAGTGTCTTCTACTATAGCTTCAGGCCGATCAAAGCCTTTTGAGTGGATTTGGTAGACAGAAACTGAAAGAAGCCTGTTGCATGTATGTGTGTACGTGTGTATGTGTGTGTGTGTGTATATGCTTGTATGTCTGTATTTGTCCCCCCCCACCGTCACCTGACAACCGATGTTGCTGTGTTTATATTTCTGTAAGTTAGCGGTTTGGCAAAAGAAACCAATAGAATAAGTCATGGGCTCAATTTGTTTGAATAAAGGTGGTGCTCTAGCATGGCCACAGTCAAATGACTAAGACAAATAAAATAATAAAAGAATATGTATTGTATATATACACATATAATATACATATGTACACACACACACATACATGCACAGATATATGTATGTATATATACATGCATACATATGTATACACATGTGTGTATATGTATGCATGTATGTATGTTTGTACGTATATATTTATGTACGTATGTATGTGTGTATGAATGTATGTTTGTACGAATGTATGTATGTTTGTACGAATGTATGTATGTATGTATGTATGTATGAATGTACGTATGTACATTTGTATGAATGTATGTATGTTTGTATGAATGTATATATGTTTGTACAAATATATGCATGTATGTATGTATGTATGTATGTATGTATGTATGTATGTATGTATGTATGTATGTATGTATGTATGGTATGCATTAATATATGAGAGTAGTATAGTTTCATGAAGCATTGCCTGATACATATAAATGTTTTAAATACTTTTTAATTGTTCTTTGTTTTGAAGACTTTATAAAGAAAAAATAAATGGAAAAAAAAAATTAAGGAAATACCAAAAAAAAAACTTACCTTAGCAGTAGGTTTAAAGCTGCCATTCTCTGATTCCACATCTGTTGTTCTTAAATGACAAACACATGTTAAACCATATTTTCTGCATACCAAAAATTTATCATCCAACTGGCATTCTAGCCATGACAATCCCAGCTTTTCCCATAATTTTATTAATATATATTTCTATTTTTATTAATTTTTATTTTTAGTTTGTCCTGTATGTTGAACCATTGTACAGTTGCCAAGGAACACTTGCCTCCCAGCTGGCTCATGTGACACAATGAAGCATATTGTAGTGTTGTGTAATCAAGTATGTGTCATTTGGGGGTGTTTTGAGATATATTGCAGTGTTGTGCAATATGGTGTAGTTTAGAGTTGTGGGATAGTGTTGTGAAGCACAATGTGACATGGTGCAGTGCTTTGTTGTGTTGCAGTGTAGCACAGTATAAAAGCAAAGATAAATTTACCTTCTTGAGGCACACCAGCTCATAGGGCCGGTTTCCCAGTTTCTAAGGCAAATATATTTTTCACGAGGACGGGATCCTGGTCTGCTGCAGGATTACACACTTTTACCAGCTGAGTGGACTGGAGCAATGAGAAATGAAGTGTCTTGCTCAAGGACATAATGTGTTACTTGATCTAGGATTCAAAACCACAATCATGAGTCCGAAACCCTAACCACTAAGTCACATGCCACCACTAGCGCAGTGTGACTACATTGTATATTATCTTGTGATGTGCATTCAGTGCAGTGTAACATAAAATGATATATCGCAGGATATTATGACATTGTTGGGTGTTGTGCACTGTGACATAATGTGGTATGTATTGTGGAGTGTGGTTAATGCAATTGTGACACTGTGTGGTATGCCATGGTGTTGTTGTATTGTGTGATGCAGAATGGAGTATTGTAGTGTTAGTGCAGAATAATGTAGTGCAGTATGATAGTATTGTAGTGCTGTATGGTCAACCAAAGTATGACATAATTTGGTGTATTGTGGTGTCAGATGATCAGTGCAATGTCATTCACTCTAATATTGTAGACCCGCTTCAGCCACAAATGACCAGGATTGCACCCAGAAAGTTTCCTTCCAAGCCCAGGCAAGGTTGTTTGTGGAAGAACAGCAGATGCTCATGTATACCAGTCCTCGCTCCCCATGCCATCAATTTGTCCAGAGAAAAAGACAAAGGCTAATACGGCTTGGCACCAGTGACATCGCAACTCATTTCTACAGCTAAGTAAGCTGGAGCAACATGAAATAAAGTGTCTTGCTCAAGAACACAACACACAGTCCAGTCCAGGAATCAAACAACCTCACAACTGAAAGCCCAACATTCTAACCACTGAGCCATGTGCTTTCACATGTGACACATACTCAAAGGTGCAGGAGTGTCTGTGTGGTAAGTAGCTTGCTTACCAACCACATGGTTCTTGGTTCAGTCCCACTGCTTGGCACTTTGGGCAAGTGTCTTCTGCTATAGCCTTGGGCCAACCAAAGCCTTGTGAGTGGATTTGGTAGATAGAAACTGAAAAAAGTCTGTCATATATATGTGTATATATATATATATCATCATCATCATATATATATATATATATACTGTCAATAAAAAAGGGTAGAATTAATTAATTATTAATTAATTCAACCGAGCAGTGTTTGGTATGTAAAAAGACCATTTACGGTATATTTGAAATATTAATATTTCAAATATACCGTATATATATATATATATATATGTATGTGTGTGTGTATATGTTTGTGTGTATGTGTTTGTACCCCCAACATCACTTGACAACCGATGCTGGTATGTTTACGTCCCCGTAACTTAGCAGTTCGGCAAAAGTGACAGATAGAATAAGTACTAGGCTAACAAAGAATAAGTCCTGGGGTCGATTTGCTTGACTAAAGGTGGTGCTCCAGCATGGCCTCATTCAAATGATTGAAACAAGTAAAAGAATAAAAGAATTCCAGTATATTACAGTATTGTGTGACATAGTGCAGTGTGACATTATGAAGTATATTGTGGTGTAATGTCATCAAGTACCACATGACACAATGTAGTATGATGTGGCATACTGTATTGGCTGTTGTGTTGTCTAGCTTAGTGTAAGACAATAGCATGTAGTGTCCCTTGATGTGTGATATAATCTAATACAAGAAACACAACATGGCAAAATTCATTACTTTTTAAATTCCGTTTCGTTTAGGTTTCTTCAAGCCATCATAACTAGCTTGATATATTTCTTTATTGCCCACAAGGGGCTAAACATAGAGAGGACAGACAAAGGGATTAAGTCAATTACATAGACTCCAGTGTGTAACTGGTACTTAATTTATCGACCCCGAAAGGATGAAAGGCAAAGTCGACCTCGGCGGAATTTGAACTCACAACGTAATGGCAGACGAAATGCGGCCACGTATTACGCCCGGCGTGCTAACGTTTCTGCCAACTAGCTTGATAGTGAGTCCACCACCTCTAATTAATTAGAAGGAATTACATAAATTACGAAAATTACTGAAACAGAGGAATTACATAAATTCTTCTTGAAGACCAACCAAACAAAGAAAATTCAGTCGCTCTTAATCTTATATAGAAAAAAAAAAGAGGAAGAAAACCTTTATAAACCCAAATGTAAGAAAATGTCAAAACACTGCAAAATCTCATTGGGCTGTGGGTAAGAAGTCACATAGTGAGTTTATTGAAATACTTCCAATATCTCCAGAGATTTGGTTTTCAGTAACAAGAGAAAGAAATCTAATTAAAAAATTAAAAGAAAGAGTAAATTAAAAATGACAATAAAGAACTGTTGGAGAAATGTGGAATATTTAACCCAAATTATAGGGTAGTTCTAAGTTAAAATGTACATAAATTTACACGTATATCCAGTGTTGGGTAATTATTGTGTTATATCTTGATTTCAACCTAACTGGGTCTCATTCACCATCAGTATTTTCTCTATCCCTGTACCTTTTACTTGTCTCAGTCCTTAGACTGCAACCATGCTGGGGCACTGCCTTGAGGAATTTTACTTGAATGAATCAACCTCAATACTTTTGCTTTTTAAGCCGGTTAATTATCCTATATGAGTTTTTAGTAAACTGCTAAGTCACGGGGATGTAAGCACACCAACACCGGTTATCAAGCAGCAGCAGGGGACAAACACAGACAGAAGCACACACAGACACACATACATATCTATATGATAGGCTTCTTTCAGTTTTCATCTACCAAATCCACTCACAAGGTCTTGGTCAGCCAAAGGCTATAGTAGAAGACACTTACCCAAGGTGCCATGTAGTGGGACTGAACCCAGAACCATATGGTTGGGAAGAAAACTTCTAACCACACAGCCACACCTGCAACCTAATGTATAGTCAGAACTTTAGTTCAATGTCTTACCAGATTGTTGTTGTTGCTCTTTAGCCTGAGATCCCTCTTGATTGAGCCTTACTTACTTTTATACCCTTGCCAAACATCAGATATATAATTTAACGATGTGGAGGTAAAAACAATGCATTCACACAATGTACTTCACAAGACTCCAAAATGCCCTCTCAGCGACTCCTACCGACCTCTCGTCTCAACCAATACACTACTCTTTATTAGAGTTCGTCTAGTCCATTCTACCAATCCCCCAGGGATGTCAATGACTCTCGCCATAACATCTCCCCCTTTGAGATTGACCTACGTTGGTAGTTAATATTATTATTTTTATTTATTTATTTTTCTTTCATCACATTTCCCTTTTAATATTTTCCTCCTGGGGAAGTTTAATATTTTTTCCGTTTAGGCACCACTTCCAACCATTCTGTTTGTTTCCTAATTTTTGTGCTGCTACGCCTAGGTTTGATTTCTTGTGGCATTGGAACGTCAAAGGTGTCATAGAACACTTCCATGGGTAGCTCTTTTCTTTTTTCCATGTATCTATTTTTTAGCTGGTTTAAATACCTTCTGTGTTCCCATTTTCGCCTCTTATCATATATGTCATTTTGCCTATTCTTTTTGTTACTACTCTGTCTTCCCAACCTTATCTTCCGTTTTTGTATATTTTGAAAAACACCTTCTCACCGATATTAAAATGCTTTGTCGTATATTTAGTATTTTCCCTATTTGTTTTTCTTACTGGTAACAGCTTGTCAAAAATTGACTTTATTTTTCGAGCAAACATTAGTTCCGCAGGTGTTTGGTGTTATCCTATAAATCATCAAGAATTGTGTCAATGCTGCGTCATTGACAAGCTCGTTTCTTGATTTCTTTAACGTTCTTTTAAATGTATCCACGAACCTTTCCGCTTGCCCGTTTGACCTTGGATGACACGGAGGAATAGTAATATGTTCAACTGAGTACATCATGCAAACATTTTTTATATTCATTTTCCGTGAATTGTGTTCCGTTATCGGAGACTACGGTATCCGGGACACCATACCTAACAAAAAGATCGTGTAGAAATTCTATTGTTACCCTGAATGTCGGTTTTCTACATTTACACATTTCTAGCCATTTAGTAAAGCTGTTTATCACTATTAGTTAATGTGATCGGTTTAATGGTCCTGCCAAGTCTGTGTAGTCTGGAGCCTGGAATATCGGTCTTGGGCTAAGGTTGAAATCTTATAGGTGGTGATTTCACTACAAGAGCACAATCTCTGCAGGATTTTAACAACTTCTCAATGTTGCATCTAGAGCAACATTATACAATTACATCCTTTATTTTTTTATAAAGACTATTATAATAAAACTAGTAGTATCGCCCAGCGTTGCTCGGGTTTGTTTCGACCCTTTAGAATTGGAATTTTTGGAAAGTAAAAATTTTGCATTATGTAACTTGTTATTCTCTTTAAGTGAACATTTTTCTGGTTGAAATACACCGAAAAATGGCGACACAGCAGTCAAAAAATCGTAAAAAATAGGGATTTTCATAGAAAAAAGCACCTTTTTGATGTAAATAATTTTTGGTCTCAACATGGTCCCATTTGAATTTTTGAATTTTATCTTCTATGGAATGAAGCGCAAGCCTTCGTCTATCATACTTTCAATTTTGGTCAACTTGCGCCGCAGAGTCTCGGAGGAGATAGTGTTAGTTGAAGGCTACCAAACCTGCCACACACAGACAATTTCAGCTTTATATATATGGATTTGAAGGCAGTTTGGCTGCTATTTTAGGCAATCAGAGCAAGACGGTCTTCAGAGTATTATAGGCCCTTGGACAAGGCAATAATGGGACTCTACATACACAATCTAGATGTATGGGCTCCCAAATGGGCTTCTAAACTTGTGAAATCCCGAAGCAACTGCCCAGAGTGAGCATGCTTTAAGATGACCCTGAATCAGAGCGTGTACGAGGTAAGTCGATCAGTTAGAAATAATCAAATCTCCCTTTGATAAAGAAAACATATGTCTGAAGGAAAAAAAAAAGAGGATAGCTGGAATGCCTTCTGCTTATGGATCTGCTTGATCAGGGTTAACCTGTGGCTAAATAACTAGAATCGAAAATACCACACAACTACAGAATGGGTGTGTGGTTAAGAAGGTCGCTTTGCAACCACGTAGTTTTGGGTTCTGTCTCACTGCGCGACACATTGAGCAAGTGTCTTCTATTATAACCCTGGCTCGACCAGTGCTTTGCGAGTGAATAGACAGACAGACAGACAGACAGACAGACAGACAGACAGATAGATAGATAGATAGATAGATAGATAGATAGATAGATAGATAGATAGATGGATGGATAGATAGAAATGAGCGTGTGTATGTCTTTGTCACACCTTCACGGCTTTACGAATGGTGTTGGTTTGCTTACGTCCCAAAACTTAGCAGTTCAACAAAAGTAACCGCTTTGATAAGTTCCAAACTTTAAAAATCATAAGTGCTGATGTCAATCTGTTTGACTAAAGCCCTTGAAGCTGGTGCCCCAGCATGGTCGCAGTCCTATGACTGAAACAGTAAAAGGAAAGAGTAACGGAAATAATTTGTTGAATGAAACTTTTATCACGTCTGAAAATTCTTTAAAGATAACTTTGCACGCAAAGCCCCTCACTCATTTTTGTCACAGAAATAATAAATCTAAACTGACACTATCCACCGCATCCCTTTCAACAAGACATTAAGATGTGACCCGAGGAAGATTTGGCTGCTGTTCGTTGCTGGCCGAAGAATCACGAAGCAGTTCTTGTCGCTGACACGAAATATCTCTCTGTTTGCTAAAGTAAACGTGATAATTTTCGAAGTTTCAGCATTTGTTTGTTTCTGACCTATTTATATATAAATCTATATCCACGTACGACGGAGGACAGTATCCCCAAAAACTAATGACCCCTGTTATAGTTCTGGTCAAACACTACTTTTGGGGTTCCAGGTATTAGGTGAAACTAACTCGTCCTGTCACGTTCCAGTGAAAGCAAACAAATAATCTACAGCAAAAGAACTTCAGGAATAAATATCCATATAGGTCGCCTCAATCATTTGAGGGAAACTTGGGGTGGAGATGGGGGCATTATTTTAAATATCCCAGGGGCGGGGAAGTTTTAATGCATAAAACCCATACGTGATTTGAAAAGTAATGGTTCTCTAATTTTAGACATCTTTGCGTATACAATTAATATAATTAATGAAGGATGTCGCACCGGAGAACGACAACGTACAGTACTGTGCAAAAGTTTTCGGCCACTTTAAACTATCGAAAATTTTTAATTGCCAATTTATAAGTGGATGTTTCGCATTGCGATTTTTACAGATGAAACATTGGCCCTGTTGGAGTCATTTTCATACCTAATCGCTATATCTTGTAGTAGGGGTTCTGAATGAGAGAGGAAGATGCGAGACAACCACTAAAAATGGCCATCCAAAAGGTTTTGGCCACCTCACATAAACCAATCAAGATACAGTGTTTTAAAACAGAAAAATGTCTATAATGAAAATTTATTGCATAATGTTGATTTCAAGAAGTTACTGTACATTGTTATTATTTCGTGTGGCTTCCCTTAGCTTGAACAATTGCTTCAATGCGCCTTGGAAGAGATGCGTACAAATCCTTCACCATCTTCACAGGTATCAGAAGTCATTCTCTGTGGCTGAGCTCCCGCAACTCTTCAAGTTTGCGTGGATTCTTCTGACGAACTCTTCTCTTTAGTTCTGTCTACATTTGCTCGATGATATTTAAAGTCAGGGCTCTGGGTTGGCCAATCTTTCAATACGGTAACACCTTCATCAGCCAGACTCTGTTGTGTTGCATGCGATCTATGACATGGGGCTCCGTCATGCTGAAAAATCTCACCTTCATCCAAGTCTGATATCAAATTGTCCTTCAGCAACTGGATGTATTTGGCACTATTCAAGTTATCGTCAATTTTAAACCAACTTTCTTGAACCATCACTTTTTATGTATCCCCAAAGCATCAAACTCTTACTCCAAAACTTCACTCTCTTCATCGTGTAACGTGGGTCGTTTCGCTTTCCCTAGTGGTTGTGTTTGCAGAAAGCTAGGGCACCAACTTCAAGAAATGACCTCTGTATGTCCGCTTATATTGTGTAGTTTAAGCGCAGAACTTTCAAAAGCACCTTTCATATCTTACCCTTAAATGACAAGATTGATAGGCCGAAATCTCTGCTATAAGCGAATAGAAAGGTTAGCAGATCGGATGTCGGCAAGGTTTACTGCCCCCCCCCCCCACCACCACCACCACCATACACACGCGCACATGCGTGTGTAAATGTGTTTGTGCTTTTAGAGTATCTTGTCGGTGGGTTTCAAATTCGACGTAGCGAAATTTCGCACGCAGTCGCGGGGCCCCTCAGCTTGAGTCTATATTGTTCCTCATCTTGCAAGAAACTGTAACCAAATCGCGTTCATATTACACCCGGCTTTCGTAAAAACGAAAATATAGATGGAGCAATACAAAAAAGATGGGATGGCCATAGATGGAACGGTTTTCTCATGGGTTTGTTCAATTAAGGTTGATTTAGGGATAAACGACAATAACAGAAATCGCAGTGAATCAAAGATAAAGCCCCTATGTGGTCATTTACCATGTTAAAAACAGCAGTCAAATCTCACACAAATTTCACTCCTGCTGGATTTGAACAGTGGATTTAAATATGTTTGTTCCTTCTCGAGCCATGCCTGGCTCATAAGAGCCGGTTTCCCGGCTTCCTTGATGTATAGGTTCCCCACCTGGATGGGACACCGATCCGTCGCAGGTGAGCTGCAAGATGCAGGAGGAAAGAGTGAGAGAAAGTTGTGGCGAAAGAGTCAGCAGAAGTTCGCCATTACCTTCTGCCGGAGCCGCGCGGAGCTTAGGTGTTTCGCTCATAAACACACACATCGCCCGGACTGAGATTCGAACCCGCGATCCCTCTGCTCTAACCACTAGGCCATGTGCCTCCACCGATTTAAATATAGAAATGAAATAACGAAAACTGTTTGTTCTAAAGCTCTAGTCATTCTACCTTTCATCTGTCTCCATAGTTTATAACAAAGCTGCTGCTTTACCAATTGTAGCTTCTGCCAGTCTCGATGATTTCTTATTGACACATACACAAGGCTATCACTTAACTCATTCTATCGTCCATCAACCTCAATAAGTTTTAACACTGACAATTTTACCAAACCTCCGTACAAATTATTGTAGTGTACAGGCGGCGAGCTGGCAGAAACGTTAGCACGCCGGGTGAAATGCGTAGCGGTATTTCGTCGGACGTTACGTGCTGAGTTCAAGTTACGCCGAGGTCAACTTTGCCTTTCATCCTTTCGAGGTCGATAAATTAAGTACCAGTTATGCAATAGGGTCGATATAATCGACTTAATCTGTTTGTCTGTCCTTGTTTGTCCCCTCTATGTTTAGCCTCTTGTGGGTATTAAAGAAATAGGTATTTCGTCTGCCATTACGTTCTTAGTTCAAATTCCGCCGAGGTCCACTTTGCTTTCACCCTTTCAGGGTCGATTAAATAAGTACCAGTTACGCACTGGGGTCGATGTAATCAACTTACTCCCTTTGTCTGTCCTTGTTTGTCCCCTCTACGTTTAGCCCCCTGTGTGCAATAAAGAATTTTTTTTTGATTACTGTATTTAATTTAATTAGAAGGATAGCAATTTTGCGGGGGAGAAGGCGGTCAGTACCAACGATCGCAGCGCTTGACTAGTGCAGTTTTTTTTTTTCCCCGAGGGATGAAATGCAAAGTTGATTTCGACAGGATTTGAGCTCAGAATGCGAAGAATCAGAAGCCAAGCATTTTTAACGTCGCTCTCACGGTACTGTCGGCTGAAAGCACAGATCATGCAATTTAAAGGGATAGGTAAACCGATCAAAGCTTATTTTATTGATCGCGGAAGGAAGAAAGCCAAAGTTGAACACAGCAGGATTTGAAAAACAGAACTCTGTATGTGTGTAACTCTGTGTGTGTGTGTGAGAGAGAGAGAGAGAAAAAAGTGAGAAAGAGAAAAATAAAGACAAGGATAGAGAGTGAGTGTGTGAGAGAGAAAGAGAGTGTGAGAGAAAAAGGGAGTGTGTGAGAGAGAAAGAGAGTGTGAGAGAAAAAGGGAGTGTGTGAGAGAGAAAGAGAGTGTGTGTAAGAGAGAAAGAAACGAGAGAGTGTTTTTGTGTGCGCGCACGCGAGTAAATGCATAAGACGACTTTATTTTAAAATGTCCTTACGCGTTTGCCATCTTTATAATACATTTGTACATGTAAGCATGTAAATATGTATGCATGTACACACACACACACACACACACACACACACCTTTCTCTGTTTTTTGTTCACTTCATATTATCAGCTAGTATCCTCCACTAAGACCGTTGTAGAACAATTAGCAAAGAGATATTGAAAAAAAAAAACTGTGAGCACCTACAGATACTCAGCATATCAAATTTCCTTCCTCAATGGATGCTTCACCCTGGTTTACCTTTGTCGAAGAGGCTAACAGAGCGATTCAAATCAAATTCGAAATAATGTTTCGATTTTTGTGTTGAATTCACATTTAACACACAAGTGTAACTTCAGAATAGAATAAAAATAAAAAATAAAATTATTTCAATTAAAGGGAGGCAACACCGTATAACCTATCAAGGGAGGTAAATCAGATTTTAATAGCTTTTTCTTGCTATTAATTTAATTTGCATCGTATATACAGCATTTTTTGAAAGAGTGTGTGTGTGTGTGTGTGTGTGTGTGTGTGTGTGTGCGCGCGCGTGTGTGTGTGTGTGTGTGTGGTGTGTGTGTGTGTGTGTGGTGTGTTGTGTGTGTGTGTGTTGTGTGTGTGGTGTGGTGTGTGTGTGGTGTGTGTGTGTGTGTGTGTGTGTGTGTGTGTGTGTGTGTGTGTGTGTGTGTGTGTGTGTGTACAGGCGCGCGTTTGTACCTTTGTATATATGATCATGATTTAAATTTGAAAGCCAAGTGAAACGAGAAGCATACTTTCGCTGTCTCAATAACTTACAGGTATCATAGTACCGCTTGTGCTAGTATCAATGTTGGTGTTATCAAATTTCACACATGATTCACAAGCCTAGTTCCACATGGTGTAAGATACATTTTATAATCCGGTTTGAATTACGTTACTTTGATAAGTAAAATTTGTTTCTCTTATTTATAACAGAAGGTACAAACCAGTCAGTAATTTAAGTCGGGAAATCGGCATAATTACAGACTTATATAAGAAAACGTTCAAAAAGGAATTTTAAACGCACCTTTACACCTGCACATCTGATACTGACAGCGTCACAATATGTACGTATGTTTGAAATTAATATGTATGCTTTTAAATTCACTGACAGCTGGATCATAAAATTATATAATTGATATGAAGGCGGCGAGCTGGCAGAAACGTCAGCACGCCGGGCGAAATGCGTTGCCGTATTTCGTCTGCCGTTACGTTCTGAGTTCAAATTCCGCCGAGGTCGACTTTGCCTTTCATCCTTTCGGGGTCGATAAATTAAGTACCAGTTATTACTGGGGTCGATGTAATCGACTTAATCCCTTTGTCTGTCCTTGTCTGTCCTTGTTTGTCCCCTCTCTGTTTAGCCCCTTGTGGGCAATAAAGAAATACATAATATAATATAATTGATGCTCAGAATACTTATTATACTGTTTGGTTTATAACAACAACGCGTGATAATGGTTTATAGTAGCAACGTATGAATACATTAATTGCTCCGATCCATTTTCTCGTGCTCAAATCGGAAGCAACGCATTGCTATTATTGTTATAGCATAGATTAGCCATACTAAAATGAAACCATAACAAAATTCTTTTTACTCTTTTACTCGTTTAAGTCAACTGAATGCGGCCTTATTGGAGCACCGCTTTGAAGGGCTTTAGTCGAGCAAATCGACCTCAAGATTTTTTTAAAGCCTAGTACTTATTCTATCAGTTTCTTTTTGCCGAACCGCTACCTTATGGGGGAGGTAAATACACCAACATCCGTTGTCAAGCGGTGATGGGAAGACGCACACACGTGTATGTGTGTGTGTATTTTTTTTTCAAGCTGTACAAATAACACGGAAAAAATGAATAAACAGTTACCAGGGTAGCAAAAAAATTCACAAAAGTACCAAGGCTGTTACAGCCTACTTATAAAGGTAGAAATTCCAGAGTTTAGTGAAATGTTTTTGTATTACATAGATAAATAAAGAAATGGAGTTAAACGTAATTGTAAGTGTTATTCAAATCTTTATACTTCCGATATATGTTTCGAAGAAAACATTGGTCTTATTTCAGAAGGAATAAAATGATGTAAAACAATGCGATCTTTTCATCAGGAAAAAAAAAGAGAGACACAAAACACATCAATAAGACATTTTAACCGAATGTAATTACTGCGTATATGTTGAAGGGAACGCTGGCAAGTAATTTTTTTCTTAACCGTAAATAGATTTAACGTCAAGTGCATTTTACACGACGAGCTTCTTCCAGTTTCTTATTTCTTTATTGCCCACAAGGGGCTAAACATAGAGGGGACAAACAAGGACAGACAAAGGGATTAAGTCGATTACATCGATCCCAGTGCCTAACTGGCACTTAATTTATCGACCCCGGAAGGATGAAAGCAAAGTCGACCTCGGCGGCATTTGAACCCAGGACGTAACGGCAGACGAAATACAGCTACGCATTTCGCCCGGCATGCTAACATTTCTGCCAGCTCGCCGCCTTCCAGTTTCTGTCTACCAAATCCACTCACAAGCCTTTGGTCGGTCCGAGGTTATAGTAGAAGACACTTGACCAAGGTACCGCGCAGATTTCAAATTAATTACATCTCTGCACAGTTCTTAGAAGCTATTACATTTAAGCAAAGTTCTAGATTATTATTGTCACTGCTGCTGCTTTTATTGTTGCTATTGTTGTTTAGCCCCTGGTCAGCCCTAATCGAAGACTTATGATCAAAGATGTTCACAGCTTGACAAATGTGCATCCAGGATCATGTTATCCGATATGTCCTTCCTTAAGTTACGCCTCTACAAGTTTCAAAGGATATATGAAGAGTTCCCTTGTTTGTTGGTATATCATAAGATGGTTAAATATTATACAAAATCTAAAATAATTAATTCACTTACGATTCCGGAAAAACTGTTTTCAATAGTTTCTTATCATAGAAAGTAATTTTTACTTAGTGCAGATTCTACTGACACAGGAAAGAAGTAAATTTATGAATGAATCTCTGAAATTTTGATAAATGTTGTCTCTACTGCACAATGCCAGAAGAACATCATACAAAGACTGGCAATCTTTTCTTATAGAAGCTCAATCATTGTTGAATAATATATATATATATATAAAAGATATTTGGAGAAATTTCATGGTTACACTAAAATGAATAACATTACTGTTCGAGGGTGTCCAGCTAATAACGTGGGTAATTATCTCGTGGTAAATAAATCGTTTGCAATTCCATTGCAAGGGGAATTACATCGCCGTACCAAATATATTACTGGTAAGTGATCTGTCAGGCTTTATACTCGCTGAGTAAATGCATCGTTAACCAATAACAATTTTATCCGTAGAGTAAATACAACGTTAAACATTATTTAAAGTTTTATTCGTAGTGAATTCTATTGACAGTGAAAAAAAAAAAAAATTCAAAGAGCAAAATTATTAAAATTAGGTATGGGCAAGGCTGTGTGGCTTGGAAACTCGTTTTGCGACCACATGGTCTCAGGTTCAGTCCCACCCCGCGGCATCTTGAGAAAGTGTATTCTACTATAGCCCTGGTCTGGCTAATGCCTTAAGAGTGGACGCCCATCATGTGTCTGTGTCTCTTTGTGCTTATGTTTGTCCCCCACCACCGCCTGATAACCGGTGTTGGTTTGTTTATATTTCTATTAATTGGTGGTTCTGTAAAAGAGATCAATAGAATGATTACCAGACCTGGAAAATAAGTCCTGGTGTCGATGTGTTCGGTGAAAATTCTTCAAGGCAATGCCCCAGCATGATCGCAGTTCAATGACTGAAACATGGTAAAAGAGAAAAGGCCAAAATTAATTAATTAATTAATTAATTAATTAAAAAGAAAACAAATAATAAAAGTTATTTTTGAAAATATAATCACCAAAAAAATGTAAAAAATGTAACACAAATTTATATTGTAAGATAGAAGAAACATTTTCAAACGACAAATTGTGGCCAATGTCTCTTATACAATTCAATATCTTGTGAGTTTGATATATCGTGTCTCCTTCAACGTTGTACATATTGCTATATCAATACATTGTACATGTCGCAAAAATAATATTGACTTCGATTTTTACTCAATATGAATAGCACAGGACTAGAAATCACGAGGTTGCTAATAGTGCTGGACCTCACTGCCACTGATGACCCCCTCCTGGCAAAGGAGAGATCACCAATAATAGACTACGTCACAAAGACTGCCCCCCCCCTCGGCAACTTAACGGGGCGGAGAGCGGGGGGCACTCCGAACTGGCGACGCTTTTATGTGACTGGTTTTTGGGGTCCGCTGTATAAGTCTGTATAATGCCTATTTCTTTACTACCCACAAGGGGCTAAACACAGAGAGGACAAACAAGGACAGACACACGGATTAAGTCGATTATATCGACCCCAGTGCGTAACTGGTACTTATTTAATCGACCCCGAAAGGATGAATTGCAAAGTCGACCTCGGCGGAATTTGAACTCAGAACGTAACGGCTGACGAAATACCGCTAAGCATCTCGCCCGGCGTGCTAACGTTTCTACCTGCCCGCCGCCTTTAAAAATCTGTATAATACCTCGGGATCTGAGTAGCAACAGATGCAAGGGTTGCCTCAAGTGACACGTTCTAGCTACTCACCGAGCCCTGTATTTGACTGACACGTTATTTTATCTACCTGTGAGGAGTAAATACGCAAAGTTGAGCTTGGTGGAATATGAACTCTGATCATGGTTTCTGGTTTAAGCTGCAGTTTGAGGAATGGAGATTAGTCGATAACATCGACTCTGGTAACTTGACAGGTATTTTATTTTGTTGACCTCTGATGGATGAAAGACCAAGTTAATCCGGTGGTATTTGAACTCAGAACGTGAGGAGTTGGAATAAATACCACGAGACAGTTTACCCGCGGTTCTAACGATTCTGTTAATCTACCACCTTAATAATTGCTTAATTTTGGCCCAAGGTCAGCAATTTCGCGGGAATGGTTAAGTCTATTGCGTCAATCTCATTACTCAGCTGGTACTTATTTTATCGACCCTGGCAGGATAAAAGCTAAGTTGATCTCGGTGGAATTTGAACGCAATGAAATGCCGCCAACGGTTCGTCGCCTTGCACCACCTTAATAATACTTTCTAAATATAGGGACAAGGCCTGAACTTTTAGAGGAGAGGGCCACTCGATTACATCGACCCCAGTACTCAGCTGGTACTTAATTTATCGACCCCTAAAGGATGAAAGACAAAGTCAACCTCGGCGGAACTTAAGCGATGTGAGCTAAATAATACAATGCGCAGACATGTCATATTTATATTCGTGCTGGGTTCAGGCGGCGAGCTGGAAGAATCGTTTAGCACGCCGGGTATAAGACTTAGCAGCTTTTCTTCCGCCCTTACGTTAAAAGGTGGCGAGCTGGTAGAAACGTTAACACGCCGGGCGAAATGCTCAGCGGTATTTCGTCTGCCGAAGGCGGCAGGCTGGCAGAAACGTTAGCACGCCGGGCGAAATGCTTAGCGGTATTTCGTCTGCCGTTTCGTTGTGAGTTCAAATTCCGCCGAGGTCGACTTTGCTTTTCATCCTTTCGGGGTCGATAAATTAAGTACCAGTAACGTACTGGGGTCGATGTAATCGACTTAATACCTATGTCTGTCCTTGTTTGTCCACTCTGTGTTTAGCCCCTTGTGGGTAATAAAGAAATAGGTATTTCGTCTGCCGCTACGTTTTGAGATCAAATTCCGCCGAGGTTGACTTTCAGGGTCGATAAAATTAAGTACCAGTTACGCATTGAGATCGATATAATCAAATTAATCCATTTGTCTGTCTTTGTTTGTCCTCTCTGTGTTTAGCCCCTTGGGGTAGTGGAGAAATATTTCGTCTCTCTTGCGTTCTTGAGTTCAAATTTCTCCGAGGTCGACTCTGACTTTCATCCTTTCGGGGTCGATAAATTAGGTACCAGTTGCGTACTGGAGTCGATTTAATCGACTGGCTCCCTACACCAAAATTTCGGGTCTTGTGCCTAGAGTAGAAAAGGAAAAAAAAAAAAAGTATATTCGTGCTAGGTTTGCTGAAGTGTGAAAATGTGTGTGTGCGTGTGTGCGAGAGAGAGAAAGAAATCGAAAGACAGGCAAAATAGGAAAAGCATATAAACAGAGAGAATGAGGGAGTGACAGTCGGAAAGAGGGAGAGAGAGAAATGTAGAAATGCCGATTGTTATTGATTGACAATGGACTGTTTGTTTGGCGTGACGATATAAACAAATCCTCGATAGCAAGACAATTCTGTCGTCTGGTTGTCAAGGTAACAACCAGTTTTCGGCAAACATACTGTCGTAAAGCTACAACACGTTTGTCAACAGTATATATATTTTCAGTTTGTAGATACACAGATATATATATACACATATGTATCTGTTTACTTATATGCATAACTAAAAAATGTTCACGTATGTTCTTTTGTTGAGGAGTAAAGCGCTGAAGTGACCTGAGTAGAAGAGAAAAACATTCGTTAGCGGAAAGAAGGAAGAGAAATTGAGAACCGGAGATAGCAAAACCAAATTTCCGTATGTTCTGTTTGATATTTTCACATTTATTATATTCATTCTCGTTGGGATGTTGTGAGCTGGGGTAACTGAAGTTGTATTATGCATCTGCGCACGCGCGTGCATGTTACGGTGTTTGTATATGAGTATGTGTGTATATGTATACACACACAGACACACGCACACACACACACACACAAACATACACACACACGCACACACACACATATATATATATATATATATATATATATATAGAGAGAGAGAGAGAGAGAGAGAGAGAGAGAGAGAGAGAGAGAGACAAAACCACTATTATGCAAATCAAACAAAGAAAGACTTAATCCAATACATAAAAAATTTTATATAAATTAAATATAATTAAGATATCCACTACGATCGTTTCTTGTCACTTCTATTGACATTCATCAGGTGGTTTCAAGACCTTCTTTGCAAGTTTATATATATATATATATTATATATATATATATATATATATATATTATATATATATATATATATATATATATAGATGAAACCTTAGCGACTGAAGAAGGGGATTTTTCGTTGTGCTTATTGTCCTGTATCTCTTTTTTTGCTTGTCTTGTTCCTTGGTTTGTGTCTATGTTTTTCGTCTCTCTATGTGTTCGACGTCTTTTTGGTGTCCTGTACACATATATGCGTGTATATGTACATGTAGAGGTAGGTACGTACATATATGTTTATATATATGCATATGTTCTATTTTATTAACATATATATATATATATATATATATATATATATATATATATATATATATATATATATATATATATATATATATATGTATATATCCAAGAGATATAATATTATTAAAAGTAATATTACTATTCAGCAAGAGAGAGCACCGTAAGAGGTAGAATTATAAATATGAAATGAATGAACACGAAGTACGTTCTTTGCTAGAAATAACACCGATAATTTATTGGCTGCTATTTCTAGCAAAGAACGTCCTTCGTGTACATTCACTTCATATTTATGTATATACATGTGTATGTTTTTAGCGGTGGGCAAAATTGGTAACCGGGGCAAAATGAGTAACCTCTGATTTCTCATTATTTTCTCCCGACTTGTTTGAAACCATTACATTCCATCGTTTTGTATGGTTTCATAATATTTAGAAGTAAAAATCGGTCAGCATAGTTGTTGTTTTCTTCTTCCAATCAGGACTCACGCTATTAGCCACAAAGAATAATCTCTAAATCGTTCCTACTTTAAGCTACTAAGAATGCGTGCGGCAACTTGATCCACTCATCACACGCGATGGACTGGCGGCAGCACGCGCGCGAAAGCTACGTTGTTATCCTCATTCCGTAAACGGTGGCTTTTAACGGGTGGAGAGCTGAACCATCCTGGGATACAGAGGATTCGCAATCTAGACTAGGGTCTGAAAGTTTACCACATCATAGTGGGTTACACCATGGTTCCTCTGGTCTGTGGCAGAAGTAGGAAGAAAGAATGAGAGAAAGTTGGGGTGAAAGAGTACAGCGGGGGTTCACCCCCAACCCCCGCCGGTGCCTCGTGGAGCTTTGGTGTTTGTGCTCAATAAGCACTCACAATGACCGGTCTGGGAATCGAAACCGCGCTCTTACTACCACAAGTCCGCTGTAACCACTGGGCTACTGCGCCTCCACTAGTTGTTGTTGTTGTGGCAGGTCCTCTTTTTTCAAGAAATTTTTCCTCAACTCGATTGTAATTGTGGTTGCTAATAAAATATCTGGATAATTTTTGGTGTTTAACAATCAATATTCTTTTC